>NW_027441026.1:35000-46273 GCF_031893055.1 Leptodactylus fuscus
TAGATACACCTATATGTCATCTATATATATATACGTCTACTTGTCCTCCTCTGCATACTGTATGGAGTGCACCTATAGGAGAATACAGCCATTAGATACACCTATATGTCGTCTATATATATACGTCTACTTGTCCTCCTCTGCATACTGTGCGGAGTGCACCTATAGCAGAATACAGCCATTAGATACACCTATATGTAGTCTATATATATATACACGTCCACTTGTCCTCCTCTGCATACTGTATGGAGCGCACCTATAGGAGAATACAGCCATTAGATACACCTATATGTCGTCTATATATACGTCCAGTTGTCCTCCTCTGCAAACTGTGTGGAGTGCACCTATAGGAGAATACAGCCATTAGATACACCTATATTTCGTCTATATATATTCGTCCACTTGTTCTCCTCTGCATACTGTACGGAGTGCACCTATAGGAGAATACAGCCATTAGAGACACATTTATGTCGTGTATGTATATACGTCTACTTGTCCACCTCTGTATACTGTCTGGAACGCACCTATAGGAGAATACAGCCATTAGATACACCTATATGTCGTCTATATATATATGTACGTCCATTTGTCCTCCTCTGCATACTGTATGGAGCGCACCTATAGGAGAATACAGCCATTTGATAAACCTACATGTCGTATATATATATATACGTCCACTTGTCCTCCTCTGCATACTATACGGAGCGCAGCTATAGGAGAATACAGCCATTAGATACACCTATATGTCATCTATATATATACGTCTACTTGTTCTCCTCTGCATACTGTATGGAGCGCACCTATAGGATAATATAGCCATTAGATACACTTATATGTCGTCTCTATATATATTGTTCTACTTGTCCTCCTCTGCATACTGTATGGAGCGCACCTATAGGAGAATACAGCCATTAGATACACCTATATGTCGTCTATATATATATATATATGTCCACTTATCCTCCTCTGCATACTGTGCCGAGTGCACCTATCGGAGAATACAGCCATTAGATACACCTATATGTCGTCTATATATATACGACCACTTGTCCTCCTCTACATACTGTATGGAGTGCACCTATAGGAGAATACAGTCATTAGATACTCCTATATTTCATCTATATATATACGTCCACTTGTCCTCCTCTGCATACTGTGCGGAGCGCGCCTATAGGAGAATACAGCCATTAGATACTCCTATATGTCTTCTATATATATACGTCTACTTGTCCTCCTCTGCATACTGTATGGAGTGCACCTATAGGAGAATACAGCCATTAGATACACCTATATGTCGTCTATATATATACGTCTACTTGTCCTCCTCTGCATACTGTGCGGAGTGCACCTATAGCAGAATACAGCCATTAGATACACCTATATGTAGTCTATATATATATACACGTCCACTTGTCCTCCTCTGCATACTGTATGGAGCGCACCTATAGGAGAATACAGCCATTAGATACACCTATATGTCGTCTATATATACGTCCAGTTGTCCTCCTCTGCATACTGTGCGGAGTGCACCGATAGGAGAATACAGACATTAGATACACCTATATGTCGTCCATATATATACGTCCACTTGTCCTCCTCTGCAAACTGTGTGGAGTGCACCTATAGGAGAATACAGCCATTAGATACACCTATATTTCGTCTATATATATTCGTCCACTTGTTCTCCTCTGCATACTGTACGGAGTGCACCTATAGGAGAATACAGCCATTAGAGACACATTTATGTCGTGTATGTATATACGTCTACTTGTCCACCTCTGTATACTCTATGGAGTGCACCTATAGGAGAATACAGCCATTAGAGACACATTTATGTCGTGTATGTATATACGTCTACTTGTCCACCTCTGTATACTGTCTGGAACGCACCTATAGGAGAATACAGCCATTAGATACACCTATATGTCGTCTATATATATATGTACGTCCATTTGTCCTCCTCTGCATACTGTATGGAGCGCACCTATAGGAGAATACAGCCATTTGATAAACCTACATGTCGTATATATATATATACGTCCACTTGTCCTCCTCTGCATACTATACGGAGCGCAGCTATAGGAGAATACAGCCATTAGATACACCTATATGTCATCTATATATATACGTCTACTTGTTCTCCTCTGCATACTGTATGGAGCGCACCTATAGGATAATATAGCCATTAGATACACTTATATGTCGTCTCTATATATATTGTTCTACTTGTCCTCCTCTGCATACTGTATGGAGCGCACCTATAGGAGAATACAGCCATTAGATACACCTATATGTCGTCTATATATATATATATATATATGTCCACTTATCCTCCTCTGCATACTGTGCCGAGTGCACCTATCGGAGAATACAGCCATTAGATACACCTATATGTCGTCTATATATATACGTCCACTTGTCCTCCTCTGCATACTGTATGGAGTGCACCTATAGGAGAATACAGTCATTAGATACTCCTATATTTCATCTATATATATACGTCCACTTGTCCTCCTCTGCATACTGTGCGGAGCGCGCCTATAGGAGAATACAGCCATTAGATACTCCTATATGTCTTCTATATATATACGTCTACTTGTCCTCCTCTGCATACTGTATGGAGTGCACCTATAGGAGAATACAGCCATTAGATACACTTATATTTCGTCTATATATATACGTCCACTTGTCCTCCTCTGCATACTGTACGGAGTGCACCTATAGGAGAATACAGCCATTAGATACACCTATATATCGTCTATATATATATACGTCTACTTGTACTCCTCTGCATACTCTATAGAGTGTGCCTATAGGAGAATACAGCCGTTAGATACACCTATATGTCGTCTATATATATTTCCAGTTGTCCTCCTCTGCATACTGTACGGAGCGCACCTATAGGAGAATACAGCCATTAGATACACCTATATGTCGTCTATATACGTCCACTTGTCCTCCTCTGCATACTGTACGGATTGCGCCTATAGGAGAATACAGCCATTAGATACACCTATATGTCGTCTATATATATATACGTCATATACGTCCACTTGTCCTCCTCTGCAAACTGTGTGGAGTGCACCTATAGGAGAATAAAGCCATTAGATACACCTATATTTCGTCTATATATATTCGTCCACTTGTTCTCCTCTGCATACAGTATGGAGCGCACCTATAGGAGAATACAGCCATTAGATACTCCTATATGTCGTCTATATATATACGTCGACTTGTCCTCATTGTTCCCCTCTGCATACTGTATGGAGCGCACCTATAGGAGAATACAGCCATTAGATACACCTATATGTCGTCTATATATACGTCCACTTGTCCTCCTCTGCAAACTGTGCGGAGTGCACCTATAGGAGAATACAGCCATTAGATACACCTATATGTCGTCTATATATATACGTCCACTTGTGCTCCTCTGCATAATGTACGGAGTGCACCTATAGGAGAATACAGCCATTAGATACACCTATATGTCGTCTATATATACGTCTACTTGTTCTCCTCTGCATAGTGTACGGACTGCACCTATAGGAGAATACAGCCATTAGATACACCTATATGTCGTCTATATATATACGTCCACTTGTCCTCCTCTGCAAACTGTGTGGAGTGCACCAATAGGAGAATACAGCCATTAGATACACCTATATTTCGTCTATATATATTCGTCCACTTGTTCTCCTCTGCATACTGTACGGAGTGCACCTATAGGAGAATAAAGCCATTAGATACACCTATATGTCCTCTATATATATACGTCCACTTGTCCTCCTCTGCAAACTGTGTGGAGTGCACCTATAGGAGAATACAGCCATTAGATACACCTATATTTCGTCTATATATATTCGTCCACTTGTTCTCCTCTGCATACTGTATGGAGCGCACCTATAGGAGAATACAGCCATTAGATACACCTATATTTCGTCTATATATATACGTCGACTTGTCCTTATTGTTCCCCTCTGCATACTGTATGGAGCGCACCTATAGGAGAATACAGCCATTAGATACACCTATATGTCGTCTATATATATACGTCCACTTGTGCTCCTCTGCATAATGTACGGAGTGCACCTATAGGAGAATACAGCCATTAGATACACCTATATGTCGTCTATATATACGTCTACTTGTCCTCCTCTGCATACTGTGCGGAGTGCACCTATAGCAGAATACAGCCATTAGATACACCTATATGTAGTCTATATATATACGTCTACTTGTCCTCCTCTGCATACTGTATGGAGCGCACCTATAGCAGAATACAGCCATTAGATACACCTATATGTAGTCTATATATATACGTCTACTTGTCCTCCTCTGCATACTCTATGGAGTGCACCTATAGGAGAATACAGCCATTAGAGACACCTTTATGTCGTGTATGTATATACGTCTACTTGTCCACCTCTGTATACTGTCTGGAACGCACCTATAGGAGAATACAGCCATTAGATACACCTATATGTCGTCTATATATATACGTCCATTTGTCCTCCTCTGCATACTGTATGGAGCGCACCTATAGGAGAATACAGCCATTTGATAAACCTACATGTCGTATATATATATATATATACATCCACTTGTCCTCCTCTGCATACTGTATGGAGCGCGCCTATAGGAAAATACAGCCATTAGATACACCTATATGTCATCTATATATATATGTCTACTTGTTCTCCTCTGCATTCTGTATGGAGCGCACCTATAGGAGAATGCCACCATTAGATACTCCTATATGTCGTTTAGATATATATATATATATATATACGTCCACTTGTCCTCCTTTGCATACTGTATGGTGCGCGCCTATAGGATAATATAGCCATTAGATACACTTATATGTCGTCTATATATATATATATATATGTCCACTTATCCTCCTCTGCATACTGTGCCGAGTGCACCTATCGGAGAATACAGCCATTTGATACACCTATATGTCGTCTATATATATACGTCCACTTGTTCTCCTCTGCATACTGTACGGAGTGCACCTATAGGAGAATACAGTCATTAGATACTCCTATATTTCGTCTATATATATATACGTCCACTTGTCCTCCTCTGCATACTGTGTAGAGCGCGCCTATAGGAGAATACAGCCATTAGATACACCTATATGTCTTCTATATATATACGTCTACTTGTCCTCCTCTGCATACTGTATGGAGTGCACCTATAGGAGAATACAGCCATTAGATACACTTATATTTCGTCTATATATATATGTTCACTTGTCCTCCTCTGCATATTGTATGGAGTGCACCTATAGGAGAATACAGCCATTAGATACACATATATTTCGTCTATATATATATATACGTTTACTTGTCCTCCTCTGCATACTGTATGGAATGCGCCTATAGGAGAATACAGCCATTAGATACACCTATATGTCTTCTATATATATACGTCTACTTGTCTTCCTCTGCATAATGTCTGGAGCACACCTATAGGAGAATACCGACATTAGATACAACATGTCGTCTATATATATATGTCCAGTTGTCCTCCTCTGCATACTGTATGGAGTGCACCTATAGGAGAATACAGCCGTTAGATACACCTATATGTCGTCTATATATATTTCCAGTTGTCCTCCTCTGCATACTGTACGGAGCGCGCCTATAGGAGAATACAGCCATTAGATACAACTATATGTCGTCTATATATATACGTCCTCTTGTCCTCCTCGGCATACTGTACGGAGAGCGCCTATAGGAGAATAAAGCCATTAGATACACCTATATGTTGTCCATATATATACGTCCACTTGTCCTCCTCTGCATACTGTATGGAGTGCACCTATAGGAGAATTCAGCCATTAGATACACTTATATGTCATCTATATATATACGTCCACCTATCTTCCTCTGCATACTGTATGGAGTGCACCTATAGGAGAATACAGCCATTAGATACACCTATATGTCATCTATATATATATATATATATATATATATATATATATATATATATATATACGTCTACTTGTCCTCCTCTGCATACTGTATGGAGTGCACCTATAGGAGAATACAGCCATTAGATACACCTATATGTCGTCTATATATATACGTCTACTTGTCCTCCTCTGCATACTGTGCGGAGTGCACCTATAGCAGAATACAGCCATTAGATACACCTATATGTAGTCTATATATATATACGTCCACTTGTCCTCCTCTGCATACTGTATGGAGTGCACCTATAGGAGAATACAGCCATTAGATACACCTATATGTCGTCTATATATACGTCCAGTTGTCCTCCTCTGCATACTGTGCGGAGTGCACCGATAGGAGAATACAGACATTAGATACACATTTATGTCGTGTATGTATATACGTCTACTTGTCCACCTCTGTATACTCTATGGAGTGCACCTATAGGAGAATACAGCCATTAGAGACACATTTATGTCGTGTATGTATATACGTCTACTTGTCCACCTCTGTATACTGTCTGGAACGCACCTATAGGAGAATACAGCCATTAGATACACCTATATGTCGTCTATATATATATATACGTCCATTTGTCCTCCTCTGCATACTGTATGGAGCGCACCTATAGGAGAATACAGCCATTTGATAAACCTACATGTCGTATATATATATATATATATATATATATATATATATATATATATATACATACGTCTACTTGTTCTCCTCTGCATACTGTATGGAGCGCACCTATAGGAGAATACAGCCATTAGATACACCTATATGTCGTCTATATATATATATATGTCCACTTATCCTCCTCCGCATACTGTGCCGAGTGCACCTATCGGAGAATACAGCCATTAGATACTCCTATATGTCTTCTATATATATACGTCTACTTGTCCTCCTCTGCATACTGTGCGGAGTGCACCTATAGGAGAATACAGCCATTAGATACACTTATATTTCGTCTATATATATACGTCCACTTGTCCTCCTCTGCATACTGTACGGAGTGCACCTATAGGAGAATACAGCCATTAGATACACATATATTTTGTCTATATATATGCGTCTACTTGTCCTCCTCTGCATACTCTATGGAGCGCGCCTATAGGAGAATACAGCCATTAGATACACCTACATGTCATATATATATATATATATATATATATATATATATATATATACACACGTCTACTTGTCCTCCTCTGCATACTGTACGGAATGCGCCTATAGGAGAATACAGCCATAAGATACACCTATATGTCGTCTATATATACGTCCACTTGTCCTCCTCTGCATACTGTATAGAGTGCACCTATAGGAGAATACAGCCATTAGATACACCTATATTTCGTCTATATATATATATACGTCTACTTGTACTCCTCTGCATACTCTATGGAGCGTGCCTATAGGAGAATACAGCCGTTAGATACACCTATATGTCGTCTATATATATTTCCAGATGTCCTCCTCTGCATACTGTAAGGAGCGCGCCTATAGGAGAATACAGCCATTAGATACACCTTTATGTCGTGTATGTATATACGTCTACTTGTCCTCCTCTGCATACTGTACGGAGTGCACCTATAAGAGAATACAGCCATTAGATACACCTATATGTCGTCTATATACGTCCACTTGTCCTCCTCTGCATACTGTACGGAGTGCACCTATAAGAGAATACAGCCATTAGATACACCTATATGTCGTCTATATACGTCCACTTGTCCTCTTCTGCATACTGTGCGGAGTGCACCTATAAGAGAATACAGCCATTAGATACACCTATATGTCGTCTATATACGTCCACTTGTCCTCCTCTGCATACTGTACGGAGTGCACCTATAAGAGAATACAGCCATTAGATACACCCTTATGTCGTCTATATATATACGTCGACTTGTCCTCATTGTTCCCCTCTGCATACTGTGCGGAGCGCGCCTATAGGAGAATACAGCCATTAGATACTCCTATATGTCTTCTATATATATACGTCTACTTGTCCTCCTCTGCATACTGTATGGAGTGAACCTATAGGAGAATACAGCCATTAGATACACTTATATTTCGTCTATATATATACGTCCACTTGTCCTCCTCTGCATACTGTACGGAGTGCACCTATAGGAGAATACAGCCATTAGATACACATATATTTTGTCTATATATATGCGTCTACTTGTCCTCCTCTGCATACTCTATGGAGCGCGCCTATAGCAGAATACAGCCATTAGATACACCTACATGTCGTGTATATATATATATATATATATATATATATATATATATATATATATATATATACACGTCTACTTGTCCTCCTCTGCATACTGTACGGAATGCGCCTATAGGAGAATACAGCCATTAGATACACCTATATGTCGTCTATATATACGTCCACTTGTTCTCCTCTGCATACTGTATGGAGCGCGCCTATAGGAGAATACAGCCATTAGATACACCCTTATGTCGTCTATATATATACGTCGACTTGTCCTCATTGTTCCCCTCTGCATACTGTATGGAGTGCACCTATAGGAGAATACAGCCATTAGATACACCTATATGTCGTCTATATATATTCGTCCACTTTTCCTTTTTTGCATACTGTAAGGAGCGCGCCTATAGGAGAATACAGCTATTAGATACACCTATATGTCGTGTATATATATATATATATATATATATATATATATATATATATACGTCCACTTGTGCTCCTCTGCATAATGTACGGAGTGCACCTATAGGAGAATACAGCCATTAGATACACCTATATTTCGTCTATATATATACGTCCACTTGTCCTCCTCTGCATACTGTATGGAGCGCACCTATAGGAGAATACAGCCATTAGAAACACCTATTTGTCGTCTATATATATACGTCCACTTGTCCTCCTCTGCAAACTGTGAGGAGTGCACCTATAGGAGAATACAGCCATTAGATATACCTATATGTCGTCTATATATATACGTCTACTTGTCCTCCTCTGCATGCTGTATGGAGCGCGCCTATAGGAGAATACAGCCATTAGATACACCTATATTTCGTGTATATATATACACGTCCACTTGTTCTCCTCTGCAAACTTTGCGCAGTACACCTACAGGAGAATACAGCCATTAAATACACCTATATGTAGTCTATATATATACGTCTACTTTTCCTACTCTGCATACTGTATGGAGCGCACCTATAGGAGAATACTGCCATTAGATGCACCTATAGGAGAATACAGCCATTAGATACACCTATATGTCGTCTGTATATATACGTCCACTTCTCCTCCTCTGCATACTGTATGGAACGCACCTATAAGAGAATACAGCCATTAGATACACCTATATTTCCTCTATATATATACACGTCCACTTGTTCTCCTCTGCATACTGTGCGGAGTGCACCTATAGGAGAATACAGCCATTAGATACACCTATACGTCGTCTATATATATATATACGTCCACTTGTTCCTCTCTGCATACTGTGCGGAGTGCACCTATAGGAGAATACAGCCATTAGATACACCTATATGTCGTCTATATATATACGTCCAGTTGTCCTAGTCTGCATACTGCATGGAGCGCACCTATAGGAGAATAAAGCCATTAGATACACCTATATTTCGTCTATAAATATATACGGCCACTTGTTCTCCTCTGCATACTGTGCGGAGTGCACCTATAGGAAAATACAGCCATTAGATATACCTATATTTCGTCTATATATATAAGTCTACTTGTCCTCCTCTGCATACTGTGCGGAGTGCACCTATAGGAGAATACAGCCATTAGATACACCTATATTTCGTCTATATATATATACGTCCACTTGTTCTCCTCTGCATACTGTCTGGAGCGCACCTATAGGAGAATACAGCCATTAGATACACTTATATATCATCTATATATATACGTCCACCTGTCTTCCTCTGCATACTGTACGGAGTGCACCTATAGGAGAATACAGCCATTAGATACACCTAGATTTCGTCTATATATATACGTCCACTTGTCCTCCTCTGCATACTGTGCGGAGTGCACCTATAGGAGAATACAGCCATTAGATACACCTAGATTTCGTCTATATATATATACGTCCACTTGTTCTCCTCTGCATACTGTCTGGAGCGCACCTATAGGAGAATACAGCCATTAGATACACCTTTATGTCGTCTATATATATACGTCCACTTGTCCTCCTCTGCATACACTATGGAGCGCGCCTATAGGAGAATACAGCCATTAGATACACCTCTATGTTGTGTATGTATATACATCTACTTGTCCTCCACTGCATACTGTCTGGAGCGCACCTATAGGAGAATACAGCCATTAGATACACCTATATGTCGTCTATCTATATACGTCTACTTGTCCTCCTCTGCATACTCTATGGAGCGCGCCTATAGGAGAATACAGCCATTACATACACCTATATGTCGGCTATATATACTTCCAGTTGTCCTCCTCTGCATACTGTATGGAGCGCACCTATAGGAGAATACAGCCATTAGATACACCTATATGTCGTCTATCTATATACGTCTACTTGTCCTCCTCTGCATACTCTATGGAGCACGCCTATAGGAGAATACAGCCTTTACATACACCTATATGTCGTCTATATATATACGTCCACTTTTTCTCCTCTGCATACTGTGCGGAGTGCTCCTATAGGAGAATACAGCCATTAGATACACCTATATTTCGTCTATATATATACGTCTACTCGTCCTCCTCTGCATACTCTATGGAGCGCGCCTATAGGAGAATACAGCCATTAGATACACCTT
Organism: Leptodactylus fuscus; assembly: GCF_031893055.1. Taxonomy (NCBI): domain Eukaryota; kingdom Metazoa; phylum Chordata; class Amphibia; order Anura; family Leptodactylidae; genus Leptodactylus; species Leptodactylus fuscus. The sequence continues at coordinate 45,776 of NW_027441026.1, forward strand.
TATGTCGTATGTATATAAGTCTACTTGTCCTCCTTTGCATAATGTCTGGAGCACACCTATAGGAGAATACCGCCATTAGATACAACATGTCGTCTATATATATATGTCCAGTTGTCCTCCTCTGCATACTGTATGGAGCACACCTATAGGAGAATACAGTCATTACATACACCTATATTTCGTCTACATATATATACGTCCACTTGTTCTCCTCTGCATACTCTATGGAGCGCGCCTATAGGAGAATACAGCCATTAGATACACCTTTATGTCGTGTATGTATATACGTCTACTTGTCCTCCTCTGCATACGGTATGGAGCGCACCTATAGGAGAATACAGCCATTAGATACACCTATATGTAGTCTATATATATATACGTCTACTTGTCCTCCTCTGCTTACTCTATGGAGCACGCCTATAGGAGAATACAGCTATTAGATACACCTTTATGTCGTCTACATATACGTCCAGTTGTCCTCCTCTGCATACTGTATAA
>NW_027441027.1:0-5000 GCF_031893055.1 Leptodactylus fuscus
TGTGACCTACTTTTGAACACCCCCGTCAAGAACCGTGTCCGAGACAGCGTGTGCTGTCAATTAGCTTACCAAAAGTCAGAGTACCAGGGCATCGGACACCCGACTCTGACAAAGTCCCAGTGAACTCTGCTGACAGGCCGCCGACGGCGGATCCCTGCGGGGGGGAGGCAGAGCGAGGGCACCGCCCCCCCGGGTTGCGAGACAAGCCTCTTTAGGTCGCGTGGCAAGCCTCGGTTTTCAGGCGGGCGCTTCCCGCCGAGCCAATCGGCACTTTTAGACACTTTTGGGGAAAAAAAAAAGAAAAAGTCAAACTTTGAAAAATAAATAACCAACGAAACACGGACCAATGAGAACCGCTTCCGGCTGGTCGCGGAAGGGAGAGATGATTGGCAGGAGCTGCCCTGCGCGCTAGAATGAGAACTGCGGCCGCTCCGAGCAGAAGGGAAATCCCCCGGGCGGGCCAGGGGAGACGAGCGGCCGCTGGCAGGTACGGCGAGAGGGCGCCGGTGCCGCCATCCCGGGCGAGGCGACGGGCGCCCCCCGCTGAGCCGATCGGCTCTCGGACACTTTGGGGAAAAAAATAAAAAATAAAAAAGGCAAACTTTGAAATAAAACCCCACGAAACACGGACCTCGGTGAGATCCCCCGGGCGGCCGGGGAGAGATGATTGGCAGGAGCTGCCAGGCGCGCAGAAGGGAAGTCCCCCTGTGCGGCCGGGGAGAGATGATTGGCAGCAGGCGGAGGCAGCCGCCAGGCGGACCAGAAGGAGAACTGCGGCCGCTCCGAGCAGAAGGGAAATCCCCCGGCGCGGGCCAGGGGAGACGAGCGGCCGCTGGCAGGTACGGCGAGAGGGCGCCGGTGCCGCCATCCCGGGGGAGGCGACGGGCGCCTCCCGCCGAGCCGATCGGCACTTTTAGACACTTTGGGGGAAAAAGACCGACATTTTAATAAACCCCATACAACACGGACCAGTGAGAACTGCAGCCGGCCGGCCGGCCGGCCGGCGCAGAAGGGAGGTCCCCCGGGAGGGCCGGGGGAGAGATGATTGGCAGGCGGAGGTAGCTGCCAGGCGCGCGCAGAAGGGAAGTTCCCCCGGGCGGCCGGGGGGAGAGAGAGAGAGAGATGATTGGCAGCCGGCGGAGGTAGCTGCCAGGCGGACCAGAACGAGAACTGCGGCCGCTCGGAGCGGAAGGGGAAGTCTGAGGCGGCAGGCCGGCCCAGGGTTCATGGAGAGAGGGAGAGATTGTCCCAGGCGGCTGGGAAAAAAGCCAGGCCGACCCAGGGCCACCCCAGCCTGGGTAAAGCCAGAGGATAAGTCCCTAGCAGGCGGCAGGCTGCGTTCTGCTAAGTGTCTACCGAGAGGGCACCACTTCCAGGCAACCCAGGGGGCTAAGCCTGAGGCGGCAGGCTGGCCCAGGGTTCCAGGAGAAGAGGGAGAGATCGTCCCAGGCGGCTGGGAAAGCCAGGCCTACCCAGGGCTACCCGAGCCTGGGCACATGCCGGAGGCTAAGTCCCTAGCAGGTGGAAGGCTGCAATCTGCTAAAAATCCACCGGATGGCAACGGAGAGCCGCAGTCCCCGGCTCGTCCACAAGGCGGCGCCAGCACTCGGGTTGCAGGCTGCATTCTGCTAAAAATCCACCGGATGGCAACGGAGAGCCGCTCTCCCCGGCTCGTCCACAAGGCGGCGCCACTTCCAGGCGACCCAGGGGGCTAAGCCTGAGGCGGCAGGCCGGCCCAGGGTTCCAGGAGAGAGAGGGAGAGATCGTCCCAGGCGGCTGGGAAAGCCAGGCCGACCCAGGGCTACCCGAGCCTGGGTAAAGCCAGAGGCTAAGTCCCTAGCAGGTGGCAGGCTGCATGCTGCCAAGTGTCTACCGAGAGGGCACCACTTCCAGGCGACCCAGGGGGCTAAGCCTGAGGCGGCAGGCTGGCCCAGGGTTCCAGGAGAGAGGGAGAGATTGTCCCAGGCGGCTGGGAAAGCCAGGGCTACCCGAGCCTGGGTACATGCCGGAGGCTGAGTCCCTAGCAGGCGGCAGGCTGAATTCTGCTAAGTGTCTACCAGAGGGCGACACTTCCAGGAGACCCAGGGGGCTAAGCCTGAGGCGGCAGGCTGGCCCAGGGTTCCAGGAGAGAGGGAGAGATTGACCCAGGCGGCTGGGAAAGCCAGGCCTACCCAGGGCCACCCGAGCCTGGGTACATGCCGGAGGCTAAGTCCCTAGCAGGTGGAAGGCTGCAATTTGCTATGGAAAGCTGCAATTTGCTAAAAATCCACCGGATGGCAACGGAGAGCGGCTCTCCCCGGCTCGTCCACAAGGCGGCGCCACTTCCAGGCGACCCAGGGGGCTAAGCCTGAGGCGGCAGGCCGGCCCAGGGTTCCAGGAGAGAGGGAGAGATTGTCCCAGGCGGCTGGGAAAGCCAGGCCGACCCAGGGCTACCCGAGCCTGGGTAAAGCCAGAGGCTAAGTCCCTAGCAGGTGGCAGGCTGCATTCTGCTAAGTGTCTACCAAGAGGGCACCACTTCCAGGCAACCCAGGGGGCTAAGCCTGAGGCGGCAGGCTGGCCCAGGGTTCCAGGAGAAGAAGGAGAGATCGTCCCAGGCGGCTGGGAAAGCCAGGCCTACCCAGGGCTACCCGAGCCTGGGTACATGCCGGAGGCTAAGTCCCTAGCAGGTGGAAGGCTGCAATTTGCTATGGAAAGCTGCAATTTGCTAAAAATCCACCGGATGGCAACGGAGAGCGGCTCTCCCCGGCTCGTCCACAAGGCGGCGCCACTTCCAGGCGACCCAGGGGGCTAAGCCTGAGGCGGCAGGCCGGCCCAGGGTTCCAGGAGAGAGGGAGAGATTGTCCCAGGCGGCTGGGAAAGCCAGGCCGACCCAGGGCTACCCGAGCCTGGGTAAAGCCAGAGGCTAAGTCCCTAGCAGGTGGCAGGCTGCATTCTGCTAAGTGTCTACCAAGAGGGCACCACTTCCAGGCGACCCAGGGGGCTAAGCCTGAGGCGGCAGGCTGGCCCAGGGTTCCAGGAGAGAGGGAGAGATTTGTCCCAGGCGGCTGGGAAAGCCAGGCCTACCCAGGGCTACCAGAGCCTGGGTACATGCCGGAGGCTAAGTCCCTAGCAGGTGGAAGGCTGCAATTTGCTATGGAAAGCTGCAATTTGCTAAAAATCCACCGGATGGCAACGGAGAGCGGCTCTCCCCGGCTCGTCCACAAGGCGGCGCCACTTCCAGGCGACCCAGGGGGCTAAGCCTGAGGCGGCAGGCCGGCCCAGGGTTCCAGGACAGAGGGAGAGATCGTCCCAGGCGGCTGGGAAAAGCCAGGCCGACCCAGGGCTGCCGGAGCCTGGGTAATGCCAGAGGCCGAGTCCCTAGCAGGTGGCAGGCTGCTAGCGTCTACCAGAGGGCGAGATCCCGCCTCCCCGAGCGGCCGGGGAGAGAGGATTTGCAGGAGCTGACAGGCGCGCAGAAGGGAAATCCGGAGAGATGATTGGCAGCCGGCGGAGGCAGCCGCCAGGCGGACCGGAAGGAGAACTGCGGCCGCTGGGAGCGGAAGGGAAATCCCCCGGGCGTCCGGGGAGACTAGCGGCCGCGGCAGGCGCGGCGACCCGGCGCCGGTGCCGCCATCCCGGGCGAGGCGACGGGCGCCTCCCCGCCGGCGCGGTTGGCACTTCCGTCGACACTTTGCCAAATTTTCAACTTTCAAAATTCCTCCGGCGGCCGTTTTTCACACCGGGGAGCGGCGTCCTCACGCCGGCGGCGGCGCACCTCGGCCGGCAAAAAGGGGTACCTCCTCGAGTCGGTGTCGGGGGTCCCGCCGTGGAACCGGGCGTCGGACGGCCCCGGAGGAGGCCTCGGAGCGGAAAAGGCACTACCGGAATGAGGTTGAATTTGACGGCCGGATCCGGGCCGGAGTTCCACAAAGTCGGACACTTTGAGTGGTTGGTCTTCATGTAATGGGACAGGTGACACTCTCTCTGTGACCTACTTTTGAACACCCCCGTCAAGAACCGTGTCCGAGACAGCGAGTCCTGTCAATTAGCTTACCAAAAGTCAGAGTACCAGGGGATCGGACACCCGACTCTGACAAAGTCCCAGTGAACTCTGCTCACAGGCCGCCGACGGCGGATCCCCGCGGGGGGGAGGCAGAGCGAGGGCACCGCCCCCCCGGGTTGCGTGACAAGCCTCTTCAGGTCGCGTGGCAAGCCGCAGTTTTCAGGCGGGCGCCTCCCGCCGAGCCGATCGGCACTTAGACGCTTTGGGGGAAAAAAAGGTCAAACGCACAAAAAAAAAACCCCATAAAACACGGACCATAAGAGATCCCCCGGGCGGCCGGGGAGAGATGATTGGCAGGAGCTGACAGGCGCGCAGAAGGGAAATCCCCCGAGCGGCCGCTGGCAGGCACGGCGACCCGGCGCCGGTGCCGCCATCCCGGGCGAGGCGACGGGCGCCCCCCGCTGAGCCGATCGGCTCTTAGACACTTTGGGGAAAAAAAAGACAAACTTTGAAATAAAACCCCACGAAACACGGACCTTAACGAGATCCCCCGGGCGGCCGGGGAGAGATGATTGGCAGGAGCTGCCAGGCGCGCAGAAGGGAAATCCCCCTTGGCGGCCGGGGAGAGATGATTGGCAGGAGCTGACAGGCGCGCAGAAGGGAAATCCCCCGGGCGGCCGGGGAGAGATGATTGGCAGCCGGCGGAGGCAGCCGCCAGGCGGACCAGAAGGAGAACTGCGGCCGCTGGGAGCGGAAGGGAAATCCCCCGGGCGTCCGGGGAGACTAGCGGCCGCTGGCAGGCGCGGCGACCCGGCGCCGGTGCCGCCATCCCGGGCGAGGCGACGGGCGCCTCCCCGCCGGCGCGGTTGGCACTTCCGTCGACACTTTGCCAAATTTTCAACTTTCAAAATTCCTCCGGCGGCCGTTTTTCACACCGGGGAGCGGCGTCCTCACGCCGGCGGCGGCGCACCTCGGCCGGCAAAAAGGGGTACCACCTCGAGTCGGTGTCGGGGGTCCC
>NW_027441027.1:15000-30000 GCF_031893055.1 Leptodactylus fuscus
GTCCCTAGCAGGTGGCAGGCTGCATTCTGCTAAGTGTCTACCAGAGGGAGACACTTCCAGGAGACCCAGGGGGCCGAGCCTGAGGCGGCAGGCCGGCCATGGGTTCCAGGAGAGAGGGAGAGATTGTCCCAGGCGGCTGGGAAAAGGCAGGGCTACCCGAGCCTGGGTAACGCCAGAGACTAAGTCCCTAGCAGGTGGCAGGCTGCAATCTGCTAAAAATCCACCGGATGGCAACGGAGAGCCGCGCTCCCCGGCTTGTCCACAAGGCGGCTCCACTTCCAGGAAACCCAGGGGGGCGAGCCTGAGGCGGCAGGCCGGCCATGGGTTCCAGGAGAGAGGGAGAGATTGTCCCAGGCGGCTGGGAAAGCCAGGGCTACCCGAGCCTGGGTACATGCCGGAGGCTGAGTCCCTAGCAGGCGGCAGGCTGAATTCTGCTAAGTGTCTACCAAGAGGGCACCACTTCCAGGCAACCCAGGGGGCTAAGCCTGAGGCGGCAGGCTGGCCCAGGGTTCCAGGAGAGAGGGAGAGATTGTCCCAGGCGGCTGGGAAAGCCAGGCCTACCCAGGGCTACCCGAGCCTGGGTAATGCCGGAGGCTAAGTCCCTAGCAGGTGGAAGGCTGCATTCTGCTAAGTGTCTACCAAGAGGGCACCACTTCCAGGCAACCCAGGGGGCTAAGCCTGAGGCGGCAGGCAGGCCCAGGGTTCCAGGAGAGAGGGAGAGATTGTCCCAGGCGGCTGGGAAAGCCAGGCCTACCCAGGGCTACCCGAGCCTGGGTAACGCCGGAGGCTAAGTCCCTAGCAGGTGGAAGGCTGCAATCTGCTAAAAATCCACCGGATGGCAACGGAGAGGCGCGCTCCCCGGCTTGTCCACAAGGCGGCGCCAGCATTCAGGTTGCAGGCTGCATTCTGCTAAAAATCCACCGGATGGCAACGGAGAGCCGCTCTCCCCGGCTCGTCCACAAGGCGGCGCCACTTCCAGGAGACCCAGGGGGGCGAGCCTGAGGCGGCAGGCTGGCCCAGGGTTCCAGGAGAGAGGGAGAGATTGTCCCAGGCGGCTGGGAGAGCCAGGCCTACCCAGGGCTACCCGAGCCTGGGTAATGCCGGAGGCTCAGTCCCTAGCAGGTGGCAGGCTGCATTCTGCTAAGTGTCTACCAAGAGGGCACCACTTCCAGGCAACCCAGGGGGCTAAGCCTGAGGCGGCAGGCAGGCCCAGGGTTCCAGGAGAGAGGGAGAGATTGTCCCAGGCGGCTGGGAAAGCCAGGCCTACCCAGGGCTACCCGAGCCTGGGTAACGCCGGAGGCTAAGTCCCTAGCAGGTGGAAGGCTGCAATCTGCTAAAAATCCACCGGATGGCAACGGAGAGGCGCGCTCCCCGGCTTGTCCACAAGGCGGCGCCAGCATTCAGGTTGCAGGCTGCATTCTGCTAAAAATCCACCGGATGGCAACGGAGAGCCGCTCTCCCCGGCTCGTCCACAAGGCGGCGCCACTTCCAGGAGACCCAGGGGGGCGAGCCTGAGGCGGCAGGCTGGCCCAGGGTTCCAGGAGAGAGGGAGAGATTGTCCCAGGCGGCTGGGAGAGCCAGGCCTACCCAGGGCTACCCGAGCCTGGGTAATGCCGGAGGCTCAGTCCCTAGCAGGTGGCAGGCTGCATTCTGCTAAGTGTCTACCAAGAGGGCACCACTTCCAGGCAACCCAGGGGGCTAAGCCTGAGGCGGCAGGCAGGCCCAGGGTTCCAGGAGAGAGGGAGAGATTGTCCCAGGCGGCTGGGAAAGCCAGGCCTACCCAGGGCTACCCGAGCCTGGGTAACGCCGGAGGCTAAGTCCCTAGCAGGTGGAAGGCTGCAATCTGCTAAAAATCCACCGGATGGCAACGGAGAGGCGCGCTCCCCGGCTTGTCCACAAGGCGGCGCCAGCATTCAGGTTGCAGGCTGCATTCTGCTAAAAATCCACCGGATGGCAACGGAGAGCCGCTCTCCCCGGCTCGTCCACAAGGCGGCGCCACTTCCAGGAGACCCAGGGGGGCGAGCCTGAGGCGGCAGGCTGGCCCAGGGTTCCAGGAGAGAGGGAGAGATTGTCCCAGGCGGCTGGGAGAGCCAGGCCTACCCAGGGCTACCCGAGCCTGGGTAATGCCGGAGGCTCAGTCCCTAGCAGGTGGCAGGCTGCATTCTGCTAAGTGTCTACCAAGAGGGCACCACTTCCAGGCAACCCAGGGGGCTAAGCCTGAGGCGGCAGGCAGGCCCAGGGTTCCAGGAGAGAGGGAGAGATTGTCCCAGGCGGCTGGGAAAGCCAGGCCTACCCAGGGCTACCCGAGCCTGGGTAATGCCGGAGGCTCAGTCCCTAGCAGGTGGCAGGCTGCATTCTGCTAAGTGTCTACCAAGAGGGCACCACTTCCAGGCAACCCAGGGGGCTAAGCCTGAGGCGGCAGGCAGGCCCAGGGTTCCAGGAGAGAGGGAGAGATTGTCCCAGGCGGCTGGGAAAGCCAGGCCTACCCAGGGCTACCCGAGCCTGGGTAACGCCGGAGGCTAAGTCCCTAGCAGGTGGAAGGCTGCAATCTGCTAAAAATCCACCGGATGGCAACGGAGAGGCGCGCTCCCCGGCTTGTCCACAAGGCGGCGCCAGCATTCAGGTTGCAGGCTGCATTCTGCTAAAAATCCACCGGATGGCAACGGAGAGCCGCTCTCCCCGGCTCGTCCACAAGGCGGCGCCACTTCCAGGAGACCCAGGGGGGCGAGCCTGAGGCGGCAGGCTGGCCCAGGGTTCCAGGAGAGAGGGAGAGATTGTCCCAGGCGGCTGGGAGAGCCAGGCCTACCCAGGGCTACCCGAGCCTGGGTAATGCCGGAGGCTCAGTCCCTAGCAGGTGGCAGGCTGCATTCTGCTAAGTGTCTACCAAGAGGGCACCACTTCCAGGCAACCCAGGGGGCTAAGCCTGAGGCGGCAGGCAGGCCCAGGGTTCCAGGAGAGAGGGAGAGATTGTCCCAGGCGGCTGGGAAAGCCAGGCCTACCCAGGGCTACCCGAGCCTGGGTAACGCCGGAGGCTAAGTCCCTAGCAGGTGGAAGGCTGCAATCTGCTAAAAATCCACCGGATGGCAACGGAGAGGCGCGCTCCCCGGCTTGTCCACAAGGCGGCGCCAGCATTCAGGTTGCAGGCTGCATTCTGCTAAAAATCCACCGGATGGCAACGGAGAGCCGCTCTCCCCGGCTCGTCCACAAGGCGGCGCCACTTCCAGGAGACCCAGGGGGGCGAGCCTGAGGCGGCAGGCTGGCCCAGGGTTCCAGGAGAGAGGGAGAGATTGTCCCAGGCGGCTGGGAGAGCCAGGCCTACCCAGGGCTACCCGAGCCTGGGTAATGCCGGAGGCTCAGTCCCTAGCAGGTGGCAGGCTGCATTCTGCTAAGTGTCTACCAAGAGGGCACCACTTCCAGGCAACCCAGGGGGCTAAGCCTGAGGCGGCAGGCAGGCCCAGGGTTCCAGGAGAGAGGGAGAGATTGTCCCAGGCGGCTGGGAAAGCCAGGCCTACCCAGGGCTACCCGAGCCTGGGTAACGCCGGAGGCTAAGTCCCTAGCAGGTGGAAGGCTGCAATCTGCTAAAAATCCACCGGATGGCAACGGAGAGGCGCGCTCCCCGGCTTGTCCACAAGGCGGCGCCAGCATTCAGGTTGCAGGCTGCATTCTGCTAAAAATCCACCGGATGGCAACGGAGAGCCGCTCTCCCCGGCTCGTCCACAAGGCGGCGCCACTTCCAGGAGACCCAGGGGGGCGAGCCTGAGGCGGCAGGCTGGCCCAGGGTTCCAGGAGAGAGGGAGAGATTGTCCCCGGCGGCTGGGAGAGCCAGGCCGACTCAGGGCTCCATAAGCCCGGTAGAAGCTGAAGATTAAGCCCCCAGTCTACCAGCTACCCTCCCTGGAGCTCAGCTTAGGGAGAAGTCTCATTTAGCTGGATAAGTCACATTCGGGCGGACAAGTCACATTTGCCAGCATAAGTCACATTTGGGAGGACAAGTCACATTTCCCAGCATAAGTCACATTTGGGAGGACAAGTCACATTTGCCAGCATAAGTCACATTTGCCAGCATAAGTCACATTTGCCAGCATAAGTCACATTTGCCAGCATAAGTCACATTTGCCAGCATAAGTCACATTTGCCAGCATAAGTCACATTTGCCAGCATAAGTCACATTTGCCAGCATAAGTCACATTTGCCAGCATAAGTCACATTTGGGAGGACAAGTCACATTTCCCAGCATAAGTCACATTTGCCAGCATAAGTCACATTTGCCAGCATAAGTCACATTTGCCAGCATAAGTCACATTTGCCAGCATAAGTCACATTTGCCAGCATAAGTCACATTTGCCAGCATAAGTCACATTTGGGAGGACAAGTCACATTTCCCAGCATAAGTCACATTTGCCAGCATAAGTCACATTTGCCAGCATAAGTCACATTTGCCAGCATAAGTCACATTTGCCAGCATAAGTCACATTTCCAAGCATAAGTCACATTTCCAAGCATAAGTCACAGTTGGACTTAATAGTCGGGCCCAGAGAGATTCCCATGAGTGCTATCTCTGGCAGTGGGCTTAATAGTCGGCCCCGGAGGGTCGGCGGTGGGACTTAATAGTCGGCCCCGGAGGGTCGGCGGTGGGACTTAATAGTCGGCCCCGGAGGGTCGGCGGTGGGACTTAATAGTCGGCCCCGGAGGGTCGGCGGTGGGACTTAATAGTCGGCCCCGGAGGGTCGGCGGTGGGACTTAATAGTCGGCCCCGGAGGGTCGGCGGTGGGACTTAATAGTCGGCCCCGGAGGGTCGGCGGTGGGACTTAATAGTCGGCCCCGGAGGGTCGGCGGTGGGACTTAATAGTCGGCCCCGGAGGGTCGGCGGTGGGACTTAATAGTCGGCCCCGGAGGGTCGGCGGTGGGACTTAATAGTCGGCCCCGGAGGGTCGGCGGTGGGACTTAATAGTCGGCCCCGGAGGGTCGGCGGTGGGACTTAATAGTCGGCCCCGGAGGGTCGGCGGTGGGACTTAATAGTCGGCCCCGGAGGGTCGGCGGTGGGACTTAATAGTCGGCCCCGGAGGGTCGGCGGTGGGACTTAATAGTCGGCCCCGGAGGGTCGGCGGTGGGACTTAATAGTCGGCCCCGGAGGGTCGGCGGTGGGACTTAATAGTCGGCCCCGGAGGGTCGGCGGTGGGACTTAATAGTCGGCCCCGGAGGGTCGGCGGTGGGACTTAATAGTCGGCCCCGGAGGGTCGGCGGTGGGACTTAATAGTCGGCCCCGGAGGGTCGGCGGTGGGACTTAATAGTCGGCCCCGGAGGGTCGGCGGTGGGACTTAATAGTCGGCCCCGGAGGGTCGGCGGTGGGACTTAATAGTCGGCCCCGGAGAGACTTCCAGGGACGGCCGTTTGTCAGGGGGCTTAATGGCGGGGTCCGATCGGCCTCCCGTGGAAGCCTGCCTGGGGGAGCGGTGAGGACTCTTGAGGGCCAGCGGAAGGAAGAGGTGGTGCTGTATTTGACCCCGGCTGCCGGGAGATGGGGAGCTGGAGGGTTGCCCCGAGGCGGGGTCTGCAGGGAGAACCGGGTTCCGGAGCGGGCGGGCCTAGGGGAGGCAAGCCGGGCCGGGGCTCACCCTCCTGGGCAGGGTCCGAGGGGAGCTTCCCCCTGAGAGAACTTCCACTTCCGTAGACACTTTGACAAAAAAAACCCCCCAAAAAAACGGAGCCCCCGAGGAGGCCTTCCTGCGGCGAGCGCCAGGCCGGGCTGGGGCTACCCAAGCCTGGGTACATGCCGGAGGCTGAGTCCCTAACAGGTGGAAGGCTGCATTCTGCTAAGTGTCTACCAGAGGGCGACACTTCCAGGAGACCCAGGGGGCTAAGCCTGAGGCGGCAGGCTGGCCCAGGGTTCCAGGAGAGAGGGAGAGACCGTCCCAGGCGGCTGGGAGAGCCAGGCCTACCCAGGGCTACCCGAGCCGGGGTACATGCCGGAGGCTAAGTCCCTAGCAGGTGGAAGGCTGCATTCTGCTAAGTGTCTACCAGAGGGCGACACTTCCAGGAGACCCAGGGGGCTAAGCCTGAGGCGGCAGGCTGGCCCAGGGTTCCAGGAGGGAGGGAGAGATCGTCCCGGGCGGCTGGGAAAAAAGCCAGGCCGACCCAGGGCTACCCGAGCCTGGGCAAAGCCAGAGGCTAAGTCCCTAGCAGGTGGCAGGCTGCGTTCTGCTAAGTGTCTTCCAGAGGGAGACACTTCCAGGAGACCCAGGGGGCTAAGCCTGAGGGCGGCAGGCCGGCCATGGGTTCCAGGAGGGAGGGAGAGATTGTCCCAGGCGGCTGGGAAAGCCAGGGCTACCCGAGCCTGGGTAACGCCAGAGACTTAGTCCCTAGCAGCTGGCAGGCTGCAATCTGCTAAAAATCCACCGGATGGCAACGGAGAGCCGCAGTCCCCGGCTCGTCCACAAGGCGGCGCCAGCACTCGGGTTGCAGGCTGCATTCTGTTAAAAATCCACCGGATGGCAACGTAGAGCCGCTCTCCCCGGCTCATCCACAAGGCGGCGCCACTTCCAGGCGACCCAGGGGGCTAAGCCTGAGGTGGCAGGCCGGCCCAGGGTTCCAGGAGAGAGGGAGAGATCGTCCCGGGCGGCTGGGAAAAAAGCCAGGCCGACCCAGGGCTACCCAAGCCTGGGTAAAGCCAGAGGCTAAGTCCCTAGCAGGTGGCAGGCTGCGTTCTGCTAAGTGTCTTCCAGAGGGAGACACTTCCAGGAGACCCAGGGGGCTAAGCCTGAGGCGGCAGGCTGGCCCAGGGTTCCAGGAGAGAGGGAGAGACCGTCCCAGGCGGCTGGGAGAGCCAGGCCTACCCAGGGCTACCCGAGCCGGGGTACATGCCGGAGGCTAAGTCCCTAGCAGGTGGAAGGCTGCATTCTGCTAAGTGTCTACCAGAGGGCGACACTTCCAGGAGACCCAGGGGGCTAAGCCTGAGGCGGCAGGCTGGCCCAGGGTTCCAGGAGAGAGGGAGAGACCGTCCCAGGCGGCTGGGAGAGCCAGGCCTACCCAGGGCTACCCGAGCCTGGGTACATGCCGGAGGCTAAGTCCCTAACAGGTGGAAGGCTGCGTTCTGCTAAGTGTCTACCAGAGGGCGACACTTCCAGGAGACCCAGGGGGCTAAGCCTGAGGCGGCAGGCTGGCCATGGGTTCCAGGAGGGAGGGAGAGATGGTCCCAGGCGGCTGGGAAAGCCAGGCCTACCCGAGCCTGGGTAATGCCAGAGGCTAAGTCCCTAGCAGGTGGAAGGCTGCAATCTGCTAAAAATCCACCGGATGGCAACGGAGAGCCGCAGTCCCCGGCTCGTCCACAAGGCGGCGCCAGCACTCGGGTTGCAGGCTGCATTCTGCTAAAAATCCACCGGATGGCAACGGAGAGCCGCTCTCCCCCGCTTGCCCACAAGGCGGCGCCACTTCCAGGCGACCCAGGGGGCTAAGCCTGAGGTGGCAGGCCGGCCCAGGGTTCCAGGAGAGAGGGAGAGATCGTCCCAGGCGGCTGGGACAGCCAGGCCTACCCGAGCCTGGGTAATGCCAGAGGCTAAGTCCCTAGCAGGTGGAAGGCTGCAATCTGCTAAAAATCCACCGGATGGCAACGGAGAGCCGCGGTCCCCGGCTCGTCCACAAGGCGGCGCCAGCACTCGGGTTGCAGGCTGCATTCTGCTAAAAATCCACCGGATGGCAACGGAGAGCCGCTCTCCCCCGCTTGTCCACAAGGCGGCGCCACTTCCAGGCGACCCAGGGGGCTAAGCCTGAGGGCGGCAGGCCGGCCCAGGGTTCCAGGAGAGAGGGAGAGATCGTCCCAGGCGGCTGGGACAGCCAGGCCGACCCGAGCCTGGGTAATGCCAGAGGCTAAGTCCCTAGCAGGTGGAAGGCTGCAATCTGCTAAGTGTCTACCAAGAGGGCACCACTTCCAGGCAACCCAGGGGGCTAAGCCTGAGGCGGCAGGCTGGCCCAGGGTTCCAGGAGAGAGGGAGAGATCGTCCCAGGCGGCTGGGAAAAAAGCCAGGCCGACCCAGGGCTACCCTAGCCTGGGTAAAGCCAGAGGCTAAGTCCCTAGCAGGCGGCAGGCTGCGTTCTGCTAAGTGACTTCCAGAGGGAGACACTTCCAGGAGACCCAGGGGGCTAAGCCTGAGGGCGGCAGGCCGGCCCAGGGTTCCAGGAGAGAGGGAGAGTTCGTCCCAGGCGGCTGGGAAAAAAGCCAGGCCTACCCAGGGCTACCCGAGCCTGGGTACATGCCGGAGGCTAAGTCCCTAGCAGGTGGAAGGCTGCAATCTGCTAAAAATCCACCGGATGGCAACGGAGAGCCGCGGTCCCCGGCTCGTCCACAAGGCGGCGCCAGCACTCGGGTTGCAGGCTGCATTCTGCTAAAAATCCACCGGATGGCAACGGAGAGCCGCTCTCCCCCGCTTGTCCACAAGGCGGCGCCACTTCCAGGCGACCCAGGGGGCTAAGCCTGAGGGCGGCAGGCCGGCCCAGGGTTCCAGGAGAGAGGGAGAGATCGTCCCAGGCGGCTGGGAAAGCCAGGCCTACCCAGGGCTACCCGAGCCTGGGTACATGCCGGAGGCTAAGTCCCTAGCAGGTGGAAGGCTGCATTCTGCTAAGTGTCTACCAGAGGTAGACGCTTCCAGGAAACCCAGGGGGCTAAGCCTGAGGGCGGCAGGCCGGCCATGGGCTCCAGGAGAGAGGGAGAGATTGTCCCAGGCGGCTGGGAAAGCCAGGCCTACCCAGGGCTACCCGAGCCTGGATACATGCCGGAGGCTAAGTCCCTAGCAGGTGGAAGGCTGCATTCTGCTAAAAATCCACCGGATGGCAACGGAGAGCCGCGGTCCCCGGCTCGTCCACAAGGCGGCGCCAGCACTCGGGTTGCAGGCTGCATTCTGCTAAAAATCCACCGGATGGCAACGGAGAGCCGCTCTCCCCGGCTCGTCCACAAGGCGGCGCCACTTCCAGGCGACCCAGGGGGCTAAGCCTGAGGGCGGCAGGCCGGCCCAGGGTTCCAGGAGAGAGGGAGAGATCGTCCCGGGCGGCTGGGAAAAAAGCCAGGCCGACCCAGGGCTACCCTAGCCTGGGTAAAGCCAGAGGCTAAGTCCCTAGCAAGGCGGTAGGCTGCGTTCTGCTAAGTGACTTCCAGAGGGAGACACTTCCAGGAGACCCAGGGGGCTAAGCCTGAGGGCGGCAGGCCGGCCCGGGGTTCCAGGAGAGAGGGAGAGATCGTCCCAGGCGGCTGGGAAAAAAGCCAGGCCGACCCAGGGCCACCCCAGCCTGGGTAAAGCCAGAGGATAAGTCCCTAGCAGGTGGAAAGCTGCAATTTGCTATGGAAAGCTGCAATTTGCTATGGAAAGCTGCAATTTGCTAAAAATCCACCGGATGGCAACGTAGAGCCGCTCTCCCCGGCTCGTCCACAAGGCGGCGCCACTTCCGGGCGACCCAGGGGGCTAAGCCTGAGGGCGGCAGGCCGGCCCAGGGTTCCAGGAGAGAGGGAGAGATCGTCCCGGGCGGCTGGGAAAAAGCCAGGCCGACCCAGGGCTGCCGTTGCCTGGGTAATGCCGGAGGCCGAGTCCCTAGCAGGTGGCAGGCTGCTAGCGTCTACCAGAGGGCGAGATCCCGCCTCCCCGAGCGGCCGGGGAGAGAGGATTTGCAGGAGCTGACAGGCGCGCACGCAGAAGGGAAATCCCCCTTGGCGGCCGGGGGGAGAGACGATTTGCAGGAGCTGACAGGCGCGCACGCGCGCGCGCAGAAGGGAAAGTCCCCGGGCGGCCGCGGGGAGAGAGGAGAGATGATTGGCAGGAGCTGACAGGCGCGCACGCGCAGAAGGGAAGTCACCCTCGGCGGGCGGCGGGAGAGACGATTTGCAGGAGCTGACAGGCGCGCACGCGCAGAAGGGAGAGTCGTCCCCCCCGGGCCGGGGAGAGAGATGATTGGCAGCCGGCGGAGGTAGCTGCCAGGCGGACCAGAAGGAGAACTGCGGCCGCTCCGAGCAGAAGGGAAATCCCCCGGGCCTCCGGGGAGACGAGCGGCCTCTGGCAGGCGCGGCGAGCCGGCGCCGGCGCCGCCATCCCGGGCGAGGCGACGGGCGCCTCCCGCCCGGCGCATATGGCACTTCCGTCGACACTTAGTCAAATTTTCAACTTTCAAAATTCCTCCGGCGGCCGTGTTTCACTCCGGGGAGCGGCGCCCTCACGCCGGCGGCGGCGCGCCTCGGCCGGCACGAAGGGGTACCACCTCGAGTCGGTGTCGGGGGTCCCGCCGTGGAACCGGGCGTCGGACGGCCCCGGAGGAGGCCTCGGAGCCGAAAAGGCACTACCGGAATGAGGTTGAATTTGACGGCCGGATCCGGGCCGGAGTTCCACAAAGTCGGACACTTTGAGTGGTTGGTCTTCATGTAATGGGACAGGTGACACTCTCTCTGTGACCTACTTTTGAACACCCCCGTCAAGAACCGTGTCCGAGACAGCGTGTGCTGTCAATTAGCTTACCAAAAGTCAGAGTACCAGGGCATCGGACACCCGACTCTGACAAAGTCCCAGTGAACTCTGCTGACAGGCCGCCGACGGCGGATCCCTGCGGGGGGGAGGCAGAGCGAGGGCACCGCCCCCCCGGGTTGCGAGACAAGCCTCTTTAGGTCGCGTGGCAAGCCTCGGTTTTCAGGCGGGCGCTTCCCGCCGAGCCAATCGGCACTTTTAGACACTTTTGGGGAAAAAAAAAAGAAAAAGTCAAACTTTGAAAAATAAATAACCAACGAAACACGGACCAATGAGAACCGCTTCCGGCTGGTCGCGGAAGGGAGAGAATGATTGGCAGGAGCTGCCCTGCGCGCTAGAATGAGAACTGCGGCCGCTCCGAGCAGAAGGGAAATCCCCCGGGCGGGCCAGGGGAGACGAGCGGCCGCTGGCAGGTACGGCGAGAGGGCGCCGGTGCCGCCATCCCGGGCGAGGCGACGGGCGCCCCCCGCTGAGCCGATCGGCTCTCGGACACTTTGGGGAAAAAAATAAAAAATAAAAAAGGCAAACTTTGAAATAAAACCCCACGAAACACGGACCTCGGTGAGATCCCCCGGGCGGCCGGGGAGAGATGATTGGCAGGAGCTGCCAGGCGCGCAGAAGGGAAGTCCCCCTGTGCGGCCGGGGAGAGATGATTGGCAGCAGGCGGAGGCAGCCGCCAGGCGGACCAGAAGGAGAACTGCGGCCGCTCCGAGCAGAAGGGAAATCCCCCGGCGCGGGCCAGGGGAGACGAGCGGCCGCTGGCAGGTACGGCGAGAGGGCGCCGGTGCCGCCATCCCGGGGGAGGCGACGGGCGCCTCCCGCCGAGCCGATCGGCACTTTTAGACACTTTGGGGGAAAAAGACCGACATTTTAATAAACCCCATACAACACGGACCAGTGAGAACTGCAGCCGGCCGGCCGGCCGGCCGGCGCAGAAGGGAGGTCCCCCGGGAGGGCCGGGGGAGAGATGATTGGCAGGCGGAGGTAGCTGCCAGGCGCGCGCAGAAGGGAAGTTCCCCCGGGCGGCCGGGGGGAGAGAGAGAGAGAGATGATTGGCAGCCGGCGGAGGTAGCTGCCAGGCGGACCAGAACGAGAACTGCGGCCGCTCGGAGCGGAAGGGGAAGTCTGAGGCGGCAGGCCGGCCCAGGGTTCATGGAGAGAGGGAGAGATTGTCCCAGGCGGCTGGGAAAAAAGCCAGGCCGACCCAGGGCCACCCCAGCCTGGGTAAAGCCAGAGGATAAGTCCCTAGCAGGCGGCAGGCTGCGTTCTGCTAAGTGTCTACCGAGAGGGCACCACTTCCAGGCAACCCAGGGGGCTAAGCCTGAGGCGGCAGGCTGGCCCAGGGTTCCAGGAGAAGAGGGAGAGATCGTCCCAGGCGGCTGGGAAAGCCAGGCCTACCCAGGGCTACCCGAGCCTGGGCACATGCCGGAGGCTAAGTCCCTAGCAGGTGGAAGGCTGCAATCTGCTAAAAATCCACCGGATGGCAACGGAGAGCCGCAGTCCCCGGCTCGTCCACAAGGCGGCGCCAGCACTCGGGTTGCAGGCTGCATTCTGCTAAAAATCCACCGGATGGCAACGGAGAGCCGCTCTCCCCGGCTCGTCCACAAGGCGGCGCCACTTCCAGGCGACCCAGGGGGCTAAGCCTGAGGCGGCAGGCCGGCCCAGGGTTCCAGGAGAGAGAGGGAGAGATCGTCCCAGGCGGCTGGGAAAGCCAGGCCGACCCAGGGCTACCCGAGCCTGGGTAAAGCCAGAGGCTAAGTCCCTAGCAGGTGGCAGGCTGCATGCTGCCAAGTGTCTACCGAGAGGGCACCACTTCCAGGCGACCCAGGGGGCTAAGCCTGAGGCGGCAGGCTGGCCCAGGGTTCCAGGAGAGAGGGAGAGATTGTCCCAGGCGGCTGGGAAAGCCAGGGCTACCCGAGCCTGGGTACATGCCGGAGGCTGAGTCCCTAGCAGGCGGCAGGCTGAATTCTGCTAAGTGTCTACCAGAGGGCGACACTTCCAGGAGACCCAGGGGGCTAAGCCTGAGGCGGCAGGCTGGCCCAGGGTTCCAGGAGAGAGGGAGAGATTGACCCAGGCGGCTGGGAAAGCCAGGCCTACCCAGGGCCACCCGAGCCTGGGTACATGCCGGAGGCTAAGTCCCTAGCAGGTGGAAGGCTGCAATTTGCTATGGAAAGCTGCAATTTGCTAAAAATCCACCGGATGGCAACGGAGAGCGGCTCTCCCCGGCTCGTCCACAAGGCGGCGCCACTTCCAGGCGACCCAGGGGGCTAAGCCTGAGGCGGCAGGCCGGCCCAGGGTTCCAGGAGAGAGGGAGAGATTGTCCCAGGCGGCTGGGAAAGCCAGGCCGACCCAGGGCTACCCGAGCCTGGGTAAAGCCAGAGGCTAAGTCCCTAGCAGGTGGCAGGCTGCATTCTGCTAAGTGTCTACCAAGAGGGCACCACTTCCAGGCAACCCAGGGGGCTAAGCCTGAGGCGGCAGGCTGGCCCAGGGTTCCAGGAGAAGAAGGAGAGATCGTCCCAGGCGGCTGGGAAAGCCAGGCCTACCCAGGGCTACCCGAGCCTGGGTACATGCCGGAGGCTAAGTCCCTAGCAGGTGGAAGGCTGCAATTTGCTATGGAAAGCTGCAATTTGCTAAAAATCCACCGGATGGCAACGGAGAGCGGCTCTCCCCGGCTCGTCCACAAGGCGGCGCCACTTCCAGGCGACCCAGGGGGCTAAGCCTGAGGCGGCAGGCCGGCCCAGGGTTCCAGGAGAGAGGGAGAGATTGTCCCAGGCGGCTGGGAAAGCCAGGCCGACCCAGGGCTACCCGAGCCTGGGTAAAGCCAGAGGCTAAGTCCCTAGCAGGTGGCAGGCTGCATTCTGCTAAGTGTCTACCAAGAGGGCACCACTTCCAGGCGACCCAGGGGGCTAAGCCTGAGGCGGCAGGCTGGCCCAGGGTTCCAGGAGAGAGGGAGAGATTTGTCCCAGGCGGCTGGGAAAGCCAGGCCTACCCAGGGCTACCAGAGCCTGGGTACATGCCGGAGGCTAAGTCCCTAGCAGGTGGAAGGCTGCAATTTGCTATGGAAAGCTGCAATTTGCTAAAAATCCACCGGATGGCAACGGAGAGCGGCTCTCCCCGGCTCGTCCACAAGGCGGCGCCACTTCCAGGCGACCCAGGGGGCTAAGCCTGAGGCGGCAGGCCGGCCCAGGGTTCCAGGACAGAGGGAGAGATCGTCCCAGGCGGCTGGGAAAAGCCAGGCCGACCCAGGGCTGCCGGAGCCTGGGTAATGCCAGAGGCCGAGTCCCTAGCAGGTGGCAGGCTGCTAGCGTCTACCAGAGGGCGAGATCCCGCCTCCCCGAGCGGCCGGGGAGAGAGGATTTGCAGGAGCTGACAGGCGCGCAGAAGGGAAATCCGGAGAGATGATTGGCAGCCGGCGGAGGCAGCCGCCAGGCGGACCGGAAGGAGAACTGCGGCCGCTGGGAGCGGAAGGGAAATCCCCCGGGCGTCCGGGGAGACTAGCGGCCGCGGCAGGCGCGGCGACCCGGCGCCGGTGCCGCCATCCCGGGCGAGGCGACGGGCGCCTCCCCGCCGGCGCGGTTGGCACTTCCGTCGACACTTTGCCAAATTTTCAACTTTCAAAATTCCTCCGGCGGCCGTTTTTCACACCGGGGAGCGGCGTCCTCACGCCGGCGGCGGCGCACCTCGGCCGGCAAAAAGGGGTACCTCCTCGAGTCGGTGTCGGGGGTCCCGCCGTGGAACCGGGCGTCGGACGGCCCCGGAGGAGGCCTCGGAGCGGAAAAGGCACTACCGGAATGAGGTTGAATTTGACGGCCGGATCCGGGCCGGAGTTCCACAAAGTCGGACACTTTGAGTGGTTGGTCTTCATGTAATGGGACAGGTGACACTCTCTCTGTGACCTACTTTTGAACACCCCCGTCAAGAACCGTGTCCGAGACAGCGAGTCCTGTCAATTAGCTTACCAAAAGTCAGAGTACCAGGGGATCGGACACCCGACTCTGACAAAGTCCCAGTGAACTCTGCTCACAGGCCGCCGACGGCGGATCCCCGCGGGGGGGAGGCAGAGCGAGGGCACCGCCCCCCCGGGTTGCGTGACAAGCCTCTTCAGGTCGCGTGGCAAGCCGCAGTTTTCAGGCGGGCGCCTCCCGCCGAGCCGATCGGCACTTAGACGCTTTGGGGGAAAAAAAGGTCAAACGCACAAAAAAAAAACCCCATAAAACACGGACCATAAGAGATCCCCCGGGCGGCCGGGGAGAGATGATTGGCAGGAGCTGACAGGCGCGCAGAAGGGAAATCCCCCGAGCGGCCGCTGGCAGGCACGGCGACCCGGCGCCGGTGCCGCCATCCCGGGCGAGGCGACGGGCGCCCCCCGCTGAGCCGATCGGCTCTTAGACACTTTGGGGAAAAAAAAGACAAACTTTGAAATAAAACCCCACGAAACACGGACCTTAACGAGATCCCCCGGGCGGCCGGGGAGAGATGATTGGCAGGAGCTGCCAGGCGCGCA
>NW_027441027.1:42500-46188 GCF_031893055.1 Leptodactylus fuscus
CGGCTGGGAGAGCCAGGCCTACCCAGGGCTACCCGAGCCTGGGTAATGCCGGAGGCTCAGTCCCTAGCAGGTGGCAGGCTGCATTCTGCTAAGTGTCTACCAAGAGGGCACCACTTCCAGGCAACCCAGGGGGCTAAGCCTGAGGCGGCAGGCAGGCCCAGGGTTCCAGGAGAGAGGGAGAGATTGTCCCAGGCGGCTGGGAAAGCCAGGCCTACCCAGGGCTACCCGAGCCTGGGTAATGCCGGAGGCTCAGTCCCTAGCAGGTGGCAGGCTGCATTCTGCTAAGTGTCTACCAAGAGGGCACCACTTCCAGGCAACCCAGGGGGCTAAGCCTGAGGCGGCAGGCAGGCCCAGGGTTCCAGGAGAGAGGGAGAGATTGTCCCAGGCGGCTGGGAAAGCCAGGCCTACCCAGGGCTACCCGAGCCTGGGTAACGCCGGAGGCTAAGTCCCTAGCAGGTGGAAGGCTGCAATCTGCTAAAAATCCACCGGATGGCAACGGAGAGGCGCGCTCCCCGGCTTGTCCACAAGGCGGCGCCAGCATTCAGGTTGCAGGCTGCATTCTGCTAAAAATCCACCGGATGGCAACGGAGAGCCGCTCTCCCCGGCTCGTCCACAAGGCGGCGCCACTTCCAGGAGACCCAGGGGGGCGAGCCTGAGGCGGCAGGCTGGCCCAGGGTTCCAGGAGAGAGGGAGAGATTGTCCCAGGCGGCTGGGAGAGCCAGGCCTACCCAGGGCTACCCGAGCCTGGGTAATGCCGGAGGCTCAGTCCCTAGCAGGTGGCAGGCTGCATTCTGCTAAGTGTCTACCAAGAGGGCACCACTTCCAGGCAACCCAGGGGGCTAAGCCTGAGGCGGCAGGCAGGCCCAGGGTTCCAGGAGAGAGGGAGAGATTGTCCCAGGCGGCTGGGAAAGCCAGGCCTACCCAGGGCTACCCGAGCCTGGGTAACGCCGGAGGCTAAGTCCCTAGCAGGTGGAAGGCTGCAATCTGCTAAAAATCCACCGGATGGCAACGGAGAGGCGCGCTCCCCGGCTTGTCCACAAGGCGGCGCCAGCATTCAGGTTGCAGGCTGCATTCTGCTAAAAATCCACCGGATGGCAACGGAGAGCCGCTCTCCCCGGCTCGTCCACAAGGCGGCGCCACTTCCAGGAGACCCAGGGGGGCGAGCCTGAGGCGGCAGGCTGGCCCAGGGTTCCAGGAGAGAGGGAGAGATTGTCCCAGGCGGCTGGGAGAGCCAGGCCTACCCAGGGCTACCCGAGCCTGGGTAATGCCGGAGGCTCAGTCCCTAGCAGGTGGCAGGCTGCATTCTGCTAAGTGTCTACCAAGAGGGCACCACTTCCAGGCAACCCAGGGGGCTAAGCCTGAGGCGGCAGGCAGGCCCAGGGTTCCAGGAGAGAGGGAGAGATTGTCCCAGGCGGCTGGGAAAGCCAGGCCTACCCAGGGCTACCCGAGCCTGGGTAACGCCGGAGGCTAAGTCCCTAGCAGGTGGAAGGCTGCAATCTGCTAAAAATCCACCGGATGGCAACGGAGAGGCGCGCTCCCCGGCTTGTCCACAAGGCGGCGCCAGCATTCAGGTTGCAGGCTGCATTCTGCTAAAAATCCACCGGATGGCAACGGAGAGCCGCTCTCCCCGGCTCGTCCACAAGGCGGCGCCACTTCCAGGAGACCCAGGGGGGCGAGCCTGAGGCGGCAGGCTGGCCCAGGGTTCCAGGAGAGAGGGAGAGATTGTCCCCGGCGGCTGGGAGAGCCAGGCCGACTCAGGGCTCCATAAGCCCGGTAGAAGCTGAAGATTAAGCCCCCAGTCTACCAGCTACCCTCCCTGGAGCTCAGCTTAGGGAGAAGTCTCATTTAGCTGGATAAGTCACATTCGGGCGGACAAGTCACATTTGCCAGCATAAGTCACATTTGGGAGGACAAGTCACATTTCCCAGCATAAGTCACATTTGGGAGGACAAGTCACATTTGCCAGCATAAGTCACATTTGCCAGCATAAGTCACATTTGCCAGCATAAGTCACATTTGCCAGCATAAGTCACATTTGCCAGCATAAGTCACATTTGCCAGCATAAGTCACATTTGCCAGCATAAGTCACATTTGCCAGCATAAGTCACATTTGCCAGCATAAGTCACATTTGGGAGGACAAGTCACATTTCCCAGCATAAGTCACATTTGCCAGCATAAGTCACATTTGCCAGCATAAGTCACATTTGCCAGCATAAGTCACATTTGCCAGCATAAGTCACATTTGCCAGCATAAGTCACATTTGCCAGCATAAGTCACATTTGGGAGGACAAGTCACATTTCCCAGCATAAGTCACATTTGCCAGCATAAGTCACATTTGCCAGCATAAGTCACATTTGCCAGCATAAGTCACATTTGCCAGCATAAGTCACATTTCCAAGCATAAGTCACATTTCCAAGCATAAGTCACAGTTGGACTTAATAGTCGGGCCCAGAGAGATTCCCATGAGTGCTATCTCTGGCAGTGGGCTTAATAGTCGGCCCCGGAGGGTCGGCGGTGGGACTTAATAGTCGGCCCCGGAGGGTCGGCGGTGGGACTTAATAGTCGGCCCCGGAGGGTCGGCGGTGGGACTTAATAGTCGGCCCCGGAGGGTCGGCGGTGGGACTTAATAGTCGGCCCCGGAGGGTCGGCGGTGGGACTTAATAGTCGGCCCCGGAGGGTCGGCGGTGGGACTTAATAGTCGGCCCCGGAGGGTCGGCGGTGGGACTTAATAGTCGGCCCCGGAGGGTCGGCGGTGGGACTTAATAGTCGGCCCCGGAGGGTCGGCGGTGGGACTTAATAGTCGGCCCCGGAGGGTCGGCGGTGGGACTTAATAGTCGGCCCCGGAGGGTCGGCGGTGGGACTTAATAGTCGGCCCCGGAGGGTCGGCGGTGGGACTTAATAGTCGGCCCCGGAGGGTCGGCGGTGGGACTTAATAGTCGGCCCCGGAGGGTCGGCGGTGGGACTTAATAGTCGGCCCCGGAGGGTCGGCGGTGGGACTTAATAGTCGGCCCCGGAGGGTCGGCGGTGGGACTTAATAGTCGGCCCCGGAGGGTCGGCGGTGGGACTTAATAGTCGGCCCCGGAGGGTCGGCGGTGGGACTTAATAGTCGGCCCCGGAGGGTCGGCGGTGGGACTTAATAGTCGGCCCCGGAGGGTCGGCGGTGGGACTTAATAGTCGGCCCCGGAGGGTCGGCGGTGGGACTTAATAGTCGGCCCCGGAGGGTCGGCGGTGGGACTTAATAGTCGGCCCCGGAGGGTCGGCGGTGGGACTTAATAGTCGGCCCCGGAGAGACTTCCAGGGACGGCCGTTTGTCAGGGGGCTTAATGGCGGGGTCCGATCGGCCTCCCGTGGAAGCCTGCCTGGGGGAGCGGTGAGGACTCTTGAGGGCCAGCGGAAGGAAGAGGTGGTGCTGTATTTGACCCCGGCTGCCGGGAGATGGGGAGCTGGAGGGTTGCCCCGAGGCGGGGTCTGCAGGGAGAACCGGGTTCCGGAGGCGGGCGGGCCTAGGGGAGGCAAGCCGGGCCGGGGCTCACCCTCCTGGGCAGGGTCCGAGGGGAGCTTCCCCCTGAGAGAACTTCCACTTCCGTAGACACTTTGACAAAAAAAAACCCCCCAAAAAAACGGAGCCCCCGAGGAGGCCTTCCTGCGGCGAGCGCCAGGCCGGGCTGGGGCTACCCAAGCCT
>NW_027441028.1:5000-20000 GCF_031893055.1 Leptodactylus fuscus
CACCACTTCCAGGCAACCAGGGGGCTAAGCCTGAGGCGGCAGGCAGGCCCAGGGTTCCAGGAGAGAGGGAGAGATTGTCCCAGGCGGCTGGGAAAGCCAGGCCTACCCAGGGCTACCCGAGCCTGGGTAACGCCGGAGGCTAAGTCCCTAGCAGGTGGAAGGCTGCAATCTGCTAAAAATCCACCGGATGGCAACGGAGAGGCGCGCTCCCCGCTTGTCCACAAGGCGGCGCCAGCATTCAGGTTGCAGGCTGCATTCTGCTAAAAATCCACCGGATGGCAACGGAGAGCCGCTCTCCCCGGCTCGTCCACAAGGCGGCGCCACTTCCAGGAGACCCAGGGGGGCGAGCCTGAGGCGGCAGGCTGGCCCAGGGTTCAGGAGAGAGGGAGAGATTGTCCCAGCGGGCTGGGAGAGCCAGGCCTACCCAGGGCTACCCGAGCCTGGGTAATGCCGGAGGCTCAGTCCCTAGCAGGTGGCAGGCTGCATTCTGCTAAGTGTCTACCAAGAGGGCACCACTTCCAGGCAACCCAGGGGGCTAAGCCTGAGGCGGCAGGCAGGCCCAGGGTTCCAGGAGAGAGGGAGAGATTGTCCCAGGCGGCTGGGAAAGCCAGGCCTACCCAGGGCTACCGAGCCTGGGTAACGCCGGAGGCTAAGTCCCTAGCAGGTGGAAGGCTGCAATCTGCTAAAAATCCACCGGATGGCAACGGAGAGGCGCGCTCCCCCGGCTTGTCCACAAGGCGGCGCCAGCATTCAGGTTGCAGGCTGCATTCTGCTAAAAATCCACCGGATGGCAACGGAGAGCCGCTCTCCCCGGCTCGTCCACAAGGCGGCGCCACTTCCAGGAGACCCAGGGGGGCGAGCCTGAGGCGGCAGGCTGGCCCAGGGTTCCAGGAGAGAGGGAGAGATTGTCCCAGGCGGCTGGGAGAGCCAGGCCTACCCAGGGCTACCCGAGCCTGGGTAATGCCGGAGGCTCAGTCCCTAGCAGGTGGCAGGCTGCATTCTGCTAAGTGTCTACCAAGAGGGCACCACTTCCAGGCAACCCAGGGGGCTAAGCCTGAGGCGGCAGCAGGCCCAGGGTTCCAGGAGAGAGGGAGAGATTGTCCCAGGCGGCTGGGAAAGCCAGGCCTACCCAGGGCTACCCGAGCCTGGGTAATGCCGGAGGCTCAGTCCCTAGCAGGTGGCAGGCTGCATTCTGCTAAGTGTCTACCAAGAGGGCACCACTTCCAGGCAACCCAGGGGGCTAAGCCTGAGGCGGCAGGCAGGCCCAGGGTTCCAGGAGAGAGGGAGAGATTGTCCCAGGCGGCTGGGAAAGCCAGGCCTACCCAGGGCTACCCGAGCCTGGGTAACGCCGGAGGCTAAGTCCTAGCAGGTGAAAGGCTGCAATCTGCTAAAAATCCACCGGATGGCAACGGAGAGGCGCGCTCCCCCGGCTTGTCCACAAGGCGGCGCCAGCATTCAGGTTGCAGGCTGCATTCTGCTAAAAATCCACCGGATGGCAACGGAGAGCCGCTCTCCCCGGCTCGTCCACAAGGCGGCGCCACTTCCAGGAGACCCAGGGGGGCGAGCCTGAGGCGGCAGGCTGGCCCAGGGTTCCAGGAGAGAGGGAAGAGATTGTCCCAGGCGGCTGGGAGAGCCAGGCCTACCCAGGGCTACCCGAGCCTGGGTAATGCCGGAGGCTCAGTCCCTAGCAGGTGGCAGGCTGCATTCTGCTAAGTGTCTACCAAGAGGGCACCACTTCCAGGCAACCAGGGGCTAAGCCTGAGGCGGCAGGCAGGCCCAGGGTTCCAGGAGAGAGGGAGAGATTGTCCCAGGCGGCTGGGAAAGCCAGGCCTACCCAGGGCTACCCGAGCCTGGGTAACGCCGGAGGCTAAAGTCCTAGCAGGTGGAAGGCTGCAATCTGCTAAAAATCCACCGGATGGCAACGGAGAGGCGCGCTCCCCGGCTTGTCCACAAGGCGGCGCCAGCATTCAGGTTGCAGGCTGCATTCTGCTAAAAATCCACCGGATGGCAACGGAGAGCCGCTCTCCCCGGCTCGTCCACAAGGCGGCGCCACTTCCAGGAGACCCAGGGGGGCGAGCCTGAGGCGGCAGGCTGGCCCAGGGTTCCAGGAGAGAGGGAGAGATTGTCCCAGGCGGCTGGGAGAGCCAGGCCTACCCAGGGCTACCCGAGCCTGGGTAATGCCGGAGGCTCAGTCCCTAGCAGGTGGCAGGCTGCATTCTGCTAAGTGTCTACCAAGAGGGCACCACTTCCAGGCAACCCAGGGGGCTAAGCCTGAGGCGGCAGGCAGGCCCAGGGTTCCAGGAGAGAGGGAGAGATTGTCCCAGGCGGCTGGGAAAGCCAGGCCTACCCAGGGCTACCCGAGCCTGGGTAACGCCGGAGGCTAAGTCCCTAGCAGGTGGAAGGCTGCAATCTGCTAAAAATCCACCGGATGGCAACGGAGAGGCGCGCTCCCCGGCTTGTCCACAAGGCGGCGCCAGCATTCAGGTTGCAGGCTGCATTCTGCTAAAAATCCACCGGATGGCAACGGAGAGCCGCTCTCCCCGGCTCGTCCACAAGGCGGCGCCACTTCCAGGAGACCCAGGGGGGCGAGCCTGAGGCGGCAGGCTGGCCCCAGGGTTCCAGGAGAGAGGGAGAGATTGTCCCCGGCGGCTGGGAGAGCCAGCCGACTCAGGGCTCCATAAGCCCGGTAGAAGCTGAAGATTAAGCCCCCAGTCTACCAGCTACCCTCCCTGGAGCTCAGCTTAGGGAGAAGTCTCATTTAGCTGGATAAGTCACATTCGGGCGGACAAGTCACATTTGCCAGCATAAGTCACATTTGGAGGACAAGTCACATTTCCCAGCATAAGTCACATTTGGAGGACAAGTCACATTTGCCAGCATAAGTCACATTTGCCAGCATAAGTCACATTTGCCAGCATAAGTCACATTTGCCAGCATAAGTCACATTTGCCAGCATAAGTCACATTTGCCAGCATAAGTCACATTTGCCAGCATAAGTCACATTTGCCAGCATAAGTCACATTTGCCAGCATAAGTCACATTTGGGAGGACAAGTCACATTTCCCAGCATAAGTCACATTTGCCAGCATAAGTCACATTTGCCAGCATAAGTCACATTTGCCAGCATAAGTCACATTTGCCAGCATAAGTCACATTTGCCAGCATAAGTCACATTTGCCAGCATAAGTCACATTTGGGAGGACAAGTCACATTTCCCAGCATAAGTCACATTTGCCAGCATAAGTCACATTTGCCAGCATAAGTCACATTTGCCAGCATAAGTCACATTTGCCAGCATAAGTCACATTTCCAAGCATAAGTCACATTTCAAGCATAAGTCACAGTTGGACTTAATAGTCGGGCCCAGAGAGATTCCCATGAGTGCTATCTCTGGCAGTGGGCTTAATAGTCGGCCCCGGAGGGTCGGCGGTGGGACTTAATAGTCGGCCCCGGAGGGTCGGCGGTGGGACTTAATAGTCGGCCCCGGAGGGTCGGCGGTGGGACTTAATAGTCGGCCCCGGAGGGTCGGCGGTGGGACTTAATAGTCGGCCCCGGAGGGTCGGCGGTGGGACTTAATAGTCGGCCCCGGAGGGTCGGCGGTGGGACTTAATAGTCGGCCCCGGAGGTCGGCGGTGGGACTTAATAGTCGGCCCCGGAGGGTCGGGCGGTGGGACTTAATAGTCGGCCCCGGAGGGTCGGCGGTGGGACTTAATAGTCGGCCCCGGAGGGTCGGCGGGTGGGACTTAATAGTCGGCCCCGGAGGGTCGGCGGTGGGGACTTAATAGTCGGCCCGGAGGGTCGGCGGTGGGACTTAATAGTCGGCCCCGGAGGGTCGGCGGTGGGACTTAATAGTCGGCCCCGGAGGGTCGTCGGTGGGACTTAATAGTCGGCCCCCGGAGGGTCGGCGGTGGGACTTAATAGTCGGCCCCGGAGGGTCGGCGGTGGGACTTAATAGTCGGCCCCGGAGGGTCGGCGGTGGGACTTAATAGTCGGCCCCGGAGGGTCGGCGGTGGGACTTAATAGTCGGCCCCGGAGGGTCGGCGGTGGGACTTAATAGTCGGCCCCGGAGGGTCGGCGGTGGGACTTAATAGTCGGCCCCGGAGGGTCGGCGGTGGGACTTAATAGTCGGCCCCGGAGGGTCGGCGGTGGGACTTAATAGTCGGCCCCGGAGGGTCGGCGGTGGGACTTAATAGTCGGCCCCGGAGAGACTTCCAGGGACGGCCGTTTGTCAGGGGGCTTAATGGCGGGGTCCGATCGGCCTCCCGTGGAAGCCTGCCTGGGGGAGCGGTGAGGACTCTTGAGGGCCAGCGGAAGGAAGAGGTGGTGCTGTATTTGACCCCGGCTGCCGGGAGATGGGGAGCTGGAGGGTTGCCCCGAGGCGGGGTCTGCAGGGAGAACCGGGTTCCGGAGCGGGCGGGCCTAGGGGAGGCAAGCCGGGCCGGGGCTCACCCTCCTGGGCAGGGTCCGAGGGGAGCTTCCCCCTGAGAGAACTTCCACTTCCGTAGACACTTTGACAAAAAAAACCCCCCAAAAAAACGGAGCCCCGAGGAGGCCTTCCTGCGGCGAGCGCCAGGCCGGGCTGGGGCTACCCAAGCCTGGGTACATGCCGGAGGCTGAGTCCCTAACAGGTGGAAGGCTGCATTCTGCTAAGTGTCTACCAGAGGGCGACACTTCCAGGAGACCCAGGGGCTAAGCCTGAGGCGGCAGGCTGGCCCAGGGTTCCAGGAGAGAGGGAGAGACCGTCCCAGGCGGCTGGGAGAGCCAGGCCTACCCAGGGCTACCCGAGCCGGGGTACATGCCGGAGGCTAAGTCCCTAGCAGGTGGAAGGCTGCATTCTGCTAAGTGTCTACCAGAGGGCGACACTTCCAGGAGACCCAGGGGGCTAAGCCTGAGGCGGCAGGCTGGCCCAGGGTTCCAGGAGGGAGGGAGAGATCGTCCCGGGCGGCTGGGAAAAAAGCCAGGCCGACCCAGGGCTACCCGAGCCTGGGCAAAGCCAGAGGCTAAGTCCCTAGCAGGTGGCAGGCTGCGTTCTGCTAAGTGTCTTCCAGAGGGAGACACTTCCAGGAGACCCAGGGGGCTAAGCCTGAGGGCGGCAGGCCGGCCATGGGTTCCAGGAGGGAGGGAGAGATTGTCCCAGGCGGCTGGGAAAGCCAGGGCTACCCGAGCCTGGGTAACGCCAGAGACTTAGTCCCTAGCAGCTGGCAGGCTGCAATCTGCTAAAAATCCACCGGATGGCAACGGAGAGCCGCAGTCCCCGGCTCGTCCACAAGGCGGCGCCAGCACTCGGGTTGCAGGCTGCATTCTGTTAAAAATCCACCGGATGGCAACGTAGAGCCGCTCTCCCCGGCTCATCCACAAGGCGGCGCCACTTCCAGGCGACCCAGGGGGCTAAGCCTGAGGTGGCAGGCCGGCCCAGGGTTCCAGGAGAGAGGGAGAGATCGTCCCGGGCGGCTGGGAAAAAAGCCAGGCCGACCCAGGGCTACCCAAGCCTGGGTAAAGCCAGAGGCTAAGTCCCTAGCAGGTGGCAGGCTGCGTTCTGCTAAGTGTCTTCCAGAGGGAGACACTTCCAGGAGACCCAGGGGGCTAAGCCTGAGGCGGCAGGCTGGCCCAGGGTTCCAGGAGAGAGGGAGAGACCGTCCCAGGCGGCTGGGAGAGCCAGGCCTACCCAGGGCTACCCGAGCCGGGGTACATGCCGGAGGCTAAGTCCCTAGCAGGTGGAAGGCTGCATTCTGCTAAGTGTCTACCAGAGGGCGACACTTCCAGGAGACCCAGGGGGCTAAGCCTGAGGCGGCAGGCTGGCCCAGGGTTCCAGGAGAGAGGGAGAGACCGTCCCAGGCGGCTGGGAGAGCCAGGCCTACCCAGGGCTACCCGAGCCTGGGTACATGCCGGAGGCTAAGTCCCTAACAGGTGGAAGGCTGCGTTCTGCTAAGTGTCTACCAGAGGGCGACACTTCCAGGAGACCCAGGGGGCTAAGCCTGAGGCGGCAGGCTGGCCATGGGTTCCAGGAGGGAGGGAGAGATGGTCCCAGGCGGCTGGGAAAGCCAGGCCTACCCGAGCCTGGGTAATGCCAGAGGCTAAGTCCCTAGCAGGTGGAAGGCTGCAATCTGCTAAAAATCCACCGGATGGCAACGGAGAGCCGCAGTCCCCGGCTCGTCCACAAGGCGGCGCCAGCACTCGGGTTGCAGGCTGCATTCTGCTAAAAATCCACCGGATGGCAACGGAGAGCCGCTCTCCCCCGCTTGCCCACAAGGCGGCGCCACTTCCAGGCGACCCAGGGGGCTAAGCCTGAGGTGGCAGGCCGGCCCAGGGTTCCAGGAGAGAGGGAGAGATCGTCCCAGGCGGCTGGGACAGCCAGGCCTACCCGAGCCTGGGTAATGCCAGAGGCTAAGTCCCTAGCAGGTGGAAGGCTGCAATCTGCTAAAAATCCACCGGATGGCAACGGAGAGCCGCGGTCCCCGGCTCGTCCACAAGGCGGCGCCAGCACTCGGGTTGCAGGCTGCATTCTGCTAAAAATCCACCGGATGGCAACGGAGAGCCGCTCTCCCCCGCTTGTCCACAAGGCGGCGCCACTTCCAGGCGACCCAGGGGGCTAAGCCTGAGGGCGGCAGGCCGGCCCAGGGTTCCAGGAGAGAGGGAGAGATCGTCCCAGGCGGCTGGGACAGCCAGGCCGACCCGAGCCTGGGTAATGCCAGAGGCTAAGTCCCTAGCAGGTGGAAGGCTGCAATCTGCTAAGTGTCTACCAAGAGGGCACCACTTCCAGGCAACCCAGGGGGCTAAGCCTGAGGCGGCAGGCTGGCCCAGGGTTCCAGGAGAGAGGGAGAGATCGTCCCAGGCGGCTGGGAAAAAAGCCAGGCCGACCCAGGGCTACCCTAGCCTGGGTAAAGCCAGAGGCTAAGTCCCTAGCAGGCGGCAGGCTGCGTTCTGCTAAGTGACTTCCAGAGGGAGACACTTCCAGGAGACCCAGGGGGCTAAGCCTGAGGGCGGCAGGCCGGCCCAGGGTTCCAGGAGAGAGGGAGAGTTCGTCCCAGGCGGCTGGGAAAAAAGCCAGGCCTACCCAGGGCTACCCGAGCCTGGGTACATGCCGGAGGCTAAGTCCCTAGCAGGTGGAAGGCTGCAATCTGCTAAAAATCCACCGGATGGCAACGGAGAGCCGCGGTCCCCGGCTCGTCCACAAGGCGGCGCCAGCACTCGGGTTGCAGGCTGCATTCTGCTAAAAATCCACCGGATGGCAACGGAGAGCCGCTCTCCCCCGCTTGTCCACAAGGCGGCGCCACTTCCAGGCGACCCAGGGGGCTAAGCCTGAGGGCGGCAGGCCGGCCCAGGGTTCCAGGAGAGAGGGAGAGATCGTCCCAGGCGGCTGGGAAAGCCAGGCCTACCCAGGGCTACCCGAGCCTGGGTACATGCCGGAGGCTAAGTCCCTAGCAGGTGGAAGGCTGCATTCTGCTAAGTGTCTACCAGAGGTAGACGCTTCCAGGAAACCCAGGGGGCTAAGCCTGAGGGCGGCAGGCCGGCCATGGGCTCCAGGAGAGAGGGAGAGATTGTCCCAGGCGGCTGGGAAAGCCAGGCCTACCCAGGGCTACCCGAGCCTGGATACATGCCGGAGGCTAAGTCCCTAGCAGGTGGAAGGCTGCATTCTGCTAAAAATCCACCGGATGGCAACGGAGAGCCGCGGTCCCCGGCTCGTCCACAAGGCGGCGCCAGCACTCGGGTTGCAGGCTGCATTCTGCTAAAAATCCACCGGATGGCAACGGAGAGCCGCTCTCCCCGGCTCGTCCACAAGGCGGCGCCACTTCCAGGCGACCCAGGGGGCTAAGCCTGAGGGCGGCAGGCCGGCCCAGGGTTCCAGGAGAGAGGGAGAGATCGTCCCGGGCGGCTGGGAAAAAAGCCAGGCCGACCCAGGGCTACCCTAGCCTGGGTAAAGCCAGAGGCTAAGTCCCTAGCAAGGCGGTAGGCTGCGTTCTGCTAAGTGACTTCCAGAGGGAGACACTTCCAGGAGACCCAGGGGGCTAAGCCTGAGGGCGGCAGGCCGGCCCGGGGTTCCAGGAGAGAGGGAGAGATCGTCCCAGGCGGCTGGGAAAAAAGCCAGGCCGACCCAGGGCCACCCCAGCCTGGGTAAAGCCAGAGGATAAGTCCCTAGCAGGTGGAAAGCTGCAATTTGCTATGGAAAGCTGCAATTTGCTATGGAAAGCTGCAATTTGCTAAAAATCCACCGGATGGCAACGTAGAGCCGCTCTCCCCGGCTCGTCCACAAGGCGGCGCCACTTCCGGGCGACCCAGGGGGCTAAGCCTGAGGGCGGCAGGCCGGCCCAGGGTTCCAGGAGAGAGGGAGAGATCGTCCCGGGCGGCTGGGAAAAAGCCAGGCCGACCCAGGGCTGCCGTTGCCTGGGTAATGCCGGAGGCCGAGTCCCTAGCAGGTGGCAGGCTGCTAGCGTCTACCAGAGGGCGAG
Source organism: Leptodactylus fuscus (assembly GCF_031893055.1). NCBI lineage: Eukaryota > Metazoa > Chordata > Amphibia > Anura > Leptodactylidae > Leptodactylus > Leptodactylus fuscus. The sequence continues at coordinate 13,448 of NW_027441028.1, forward strand.
ATCCCGCCTCCCCGAGCGGCCGGGGAGAGAGGATTTGCAGGAGCTGACAGGCGCGCACGCAGAAGGGAAATCCCCCTTGGCGGCCGGGGGGAGAGACGATTTGCAGGAGCTGACAGGCGCGCACGCGCGCGCGCAGAAGGGAAAGTCCCCGGGCGGCCGCGGGGAGAGAGGAGAGATGATTGGCAGGAGCTGACAGGCGCGCACGCGCAGAAGGGAAGTCACCCTCGGCGGGCGGCGGGAGAGACGATTTGCAGGAGCTGACAGGCGCGCACGCGCAGAAGGGAGAGTCGTCCCCCCCGGGCCGGGGAGAGAGATGATTGGCAGCCGGCGGAGGTAGCTGCCAGGCGGACCAGAAGGAGAACTGCGGCCGCTCCGAGCAGAAGGGAAATCCCCCGGGCCTCCGGGGAGACGAGCGGCCTCTGGCAGGCGCGGCGAGCCGGCGCCGGCGCCGCCATCCCGGGCGAGGCGACGGGCGCCTCCCGCCCGGCGCATATGGCACTTCCGTCGACACTTAGTCAAATTTTCAACTTTCAAAATTCCTCCGGCGGCCGTGTTTCACTCCGGGGAGCGGCGCCCTCACGCCGGCGGCGGCGCGCCTCGGCCGGCACGAAGGGGTACCACCTCGAGTCGGTGTCGGGGGTCCCGCCGTGGAACCGGGCGTCGGACGGCCCCGGAGGAGGCCTCGGAGCCGAAAAGGCACTACCGGAATGAGGTTGAATTTGACGGCCGGATCCGGGCCGGAGTTCCACAAAGTCGGACACTTTGAGTGGTTGGTCTTCATGTAATGGGACAGGTGACACTCTCTCTGTGACCTACTTTTGAACACCCCCGTCAAGAACCGTGTCCGAGACAGCGTGTGCTGTCAATTAGCTTACCAAAAGTCAGAGTACCAGGGCATCGGACACCCGACTCTGACAAAGTCCCAGTGAACTCTGCTGACAGGCCGCCGACGGCGGATCCCTGCGGGGGGGAGGCAGAGCGAGGGCACCGCCCCCCCGGGTTGCGAGACAAGCCTCTTTAGGTCGCGTGGCAAGCCTCGGTTTTCAGGCGGGCGCTTCCCGCCGAGCCAATCGGCACTTTTAGACACTTTTGGGGAAAAAAAAAAGAAAAAGTCAAACTTTGAAAAATAAATAACCAACGAAACACGGACCAATGAGAACCGCTTCCGGCTGGTCGCGGAAGGGAGAGATGATTGGCAGGAGCTGCCCTGCGCGCTAGAATGAGAACTGCGGCCGCTCCGAGCAGAAGGGAAATCCCCCGGGCGGGCCAGGGGAGACGAGCGGCCGCTGGCAGGTACGGCGAGAGGGCGCCGGTGCCGCCATCCCGGGCGAGGCGACGGGCGCCCCCCGCTGAGCCGATCGGCTCTCGGACACTTTGGGGAAAAAAATAAAAAATAAAAAAGGCAAACTTTGAAATAAAACCCCACGAAACACGGACCTCGGTGAGATCCCCCGGGCGGCCGGGGAGAGATGATTGGCAGGAGCTGCCAGGCGCGCAGAAGGGAAGTCCCCCTGTGCGGCCGGGGAGAGATGATTGGCAGCAGGCGGAGGCAGCCGCCAGGCGGACCAGAAGGAGAACTGCGGCCGCTCCGAGCAGAAGGGAAATCCCCCGGCGCGGGCCAGGGGAGACGAGCGGCCGCTGGCAGGTACGGCGAGAGGGCGCCGGTGCCGCCATCCCGGGGGAGGCGACGGGCGCCTCCCGCCGAGCCGATCGGCACTTTTAGACACTTTGGGGGAAAAAGACCGACATTTTAATAAACCCCATACAACACGGACCAGTGAGAACTGCAGCCGGCCGGCCGGCCGGCCGGCGCAGAAGGGAGGTCCCCCGGGAGGGCCGGGGGAGAGATGATTGGCAGGCGGAGGTAGCTGCCAGGCGCGCGCAGAAGGGAAGTTCCCCCGGGCGGCCGGGGGGAGAGAGAGAGAGAGATGATTGGCAGCCGGCGGAGGTAGCTGCCAGGCGGACCAGAACGAGAACTGCGGCCGCTCGGAGCGGAAGGGGAAGTCTGAGGCGGCAGGCCGGCCCAGGGTTCATGGAGAGAGGGAGAGATTGTCCCAGGCGGCTGGGAAAAAAGCCAGGCCGACCCAGGGCCACCCCAGCCTGGGTAAAGCCAGAGGATAAGTCCCTAGCAGGCGGCAGGCTGCGTTCTGCTAAGTGTCTACCGAGAGGGCACCACTTCCAGGCAACCCAGGGGGCTAAGCCTGAGGCGGCAGGCTGGCCCAGGGTTCCAGGAGAAGAGGGAGAGATCGTCCCAGGCGGCTGGGAAAGCCAGGCCTACCCAGGGCTACCCGAGCCTGGGCACATGCCGGAGGCTAAGTCCCTAGCAGGTGGAAGGCTGCAATCTGCTAAAAATCCACCGGATGGCAACGGAGAGCCGCAGTCCCCGGCTCGTCCACAAGGCGGCGCCAGCACTCGGGTTGCAGGCTGCATTCTGCTAAAAATCCACCGGATGGCAACGGAGAGCCGCTCTCCCCGGCTCGTCCACAAGGCGGCGCCACTTCCAGGCGACCCAGGGGGCTAAGCCTGAGGCGGCAGGCCGGCCCAGGGTTCCAGGAGAGAGAGGGAGAGATCGTCCCAGGCGGCTGGGAAAGCCAGGCCGACCCAGGGCTACCCGAGCCTGGGTAAAGCCAGAGGCTAAGTCCCTAGCAGGTGGCAGGCTGCATGCTGCCAAGTGTCTACCGAGAGGGCACCACTTCCAGGCGACCCAGGGGGCTAAGCCTGAGGCGGCAGGCTGGCCCAGGGTTCCAGGAGAGAGGGAGAGATTGTCCCAGGCGGCTGGGAAAGCCAGGGCTACCCGAGCCTGGGTACATGCCGGAGGCTGAGTCCCTAGCAGGCGGCAGGCTGAATTCTGCTAAGTGTCTACCAGAGGGCGACACTTCCAGGAGACCCAGGGGGCTAAGCCTGAGGCGGCAGGCTGGCCCAGGGTTCCAGGAGAGAGGGAGAGATTGACCCAGGCGGCTGGGAAAGCCAGGCCTACCCAGGGCCACCCGAGCCTGGGTACATGCCGGAGGCTAAGTCCCTAGCAGGTGGAAGGCTGCAATTTGCTATGGAAAGCTGCAATTTGCTAAAAATCCACCGGATGGCAACGGAGAGCGGCTCTCCCCGGCTCGTCCACAAGGCGGCGCCACTTCCAGGCGACCCAGGGGGCTAAGCCTGAGGCGGCAGGCCGGCCCAGGGTTCCAGGAGAGAGGGAGAGATTGTCCCAGGCGGCTGGGAAAGCCAGGCCGACCCAGGGCTACCCGAGCCTGGGTAAAGCCAGAGGCTAAGTCCCTAGCAGGTGGCAGGCTGCATTCTGCTAAGTGTCTACCAAGAGGGCACCACTTCCAGGCAACCCAGGGGGCTAAGCCTGAGGCGGCAGGCTGGCCCAGGGTTCCAGGAGAAGAAGGAGAGATCGTCCCAGGCGGCTGGGAAAGCCAGGCCTACCCAGGGCTACCCGAGCCTGGGTACATGCCGGAGGCTAAGTCCCTAGCAGGTGGAAGGCTGCAATTTGCTATGGAAAGCTGCAATTTGCTAAAAATCCACCGGATGGCAACGGAGAGCGGCTCTCCCCGGCTCGTCCACAAGGCGGCGCCACTTCCAGGCGACCCAGGGGGCTAAGCCTGAGGCGGCAGGCCGGCCCAGGGTTCCAGGAGAGAGGGAGAGATTGTCCCAGGCGGCTGGGAAAGCCAGGCCGACCCAGGGCTACCCGAGCCTGGGTAAAGCCAGAGGCTAAGTCCCTAGCAGGTGGCAGGCTGCATTCTGCTAAGTGTCTACCAAGAGGGCACCACTTCCAGGCGACCCAGGGGGCTAAGCCTGAGGCGGCAGGCTGGCCCAGGGTTCCAGGAGAGAGGGAGAGATTTGTCCCAGGCGGCTGGGAAAGCCAGGCCTACCCAGGGCTACCAGAGCCTGGGTACATGCCGGAGGCTAAGTCCCTAGCAGGTGGAAGGCTGCAATTTGCTATGGAAAGCTGCAATTTGCTAAAAATCCACCGGATGGCAACGGAGAGCGGCTCTCCCCGGCTCGTCCACAAGGCGGCGCCACTTCCAGGCGACCCAGGGGGCTAAGCCTGAGGCGGCAGGCCGGCCCAGGGTTCCAGGACAGAGGGAGAGATCGTCCCAGGCGGCTGGGAAAAGCCAGGCCGACCCAGGGCTGCCGGAGCCTGGGTAATGCCAGAGGCCGAGTCCCTAGCAGGTGGCAGGCTGCTAGCGTCTACCAGAGGGCGAGATCCCGCCTCCCCGAGCGGCCGGGGAGAGAGGATTTGCAGGAGCTGACAGGCGCGCAGAAGGGAAATCCGGAGAGATGATTGGCAGCCGGCGGAGGCAGCCGCCAGGCGGACCGGAAGGAGAACTGCGGCCGCTGGGAGCGGAAGGGAAATCCCCCGGGCGTCCGGGGAGACTAGCGGCCGCGGCAGGCGCGGCGACCCGGCGCCGGTGCCGCCATCCCGGGCGAGGCGACGGGCGCCTCCCCGCCGGCGCGGTTGGCACTTCCGTCGACACTTTGCCAAATTTTCAACTTTCAAAATTCCTCCGGCGGCCGTTTTTCACACCGGGGAGCGGCGTCCTCACGCCGGCGGCGGCGCACCTCGGCCGGCAAAAAGGGGTACCTCCTCGAGTCGGTGTCGGGGGTCCCGCCGTGGAACCGGGCGTCGGACGGCCCCGGAGGAGGCCTCGGAGCGGAAAAGGCACTACCGGAATGAGGTTGAATTTGACGGCCGGATCCGGGCCGGAGTTCCACAAAGTCGGACACTTTGAGTGGTTGGTCTTCATGTAATGGGACAGGTGACACTCTCTCTGTGACCTACTTTTGAACACCCCCGTCAAGAACCGTGTCCGAGACAGCGAGTCCTGTCAATTAGCTTACCAAAAGTCAGAGTACCAGGGGATCGGACACCCGACTCTGACAAAGTCCCAGTGAACTCTGCTCACAGGCCGCCGACGGCGGATCCCCGCGGGGGGGAGGCAGAGCGAGGGCACCGCCCCCCCGGGTTGCGTGACAAGCCTCTTCAGGTCGCGTGGCAAGCCGCAGTTTTCAGGCGGGCGCCTCCCGCCGAGCCGATCGGCACTTAGACGCTTTGGGGGAAAAAAAGGTCAAACGCACAAAAAAAAAACCCCATAAAACACGGACCATAAGAGATCCCCCGGGCGGCCGGGGAGAGATGATTGGCAGGAGCTGACAGGCGCGCAGAAGGGAAATCCCCCGAGCGGCCGCTGGCAGGCACGGCGACCCGGCGCCGGTGCCGCCATCCCGGGCGAGGCGACGGGCGCCCCCCGCTGAGCCGATCGGCTCTTAGACACTTTGGGGAAAAAAAAGACAAACTTTGAAATAAAACCCCACGAAACACGGACCTTAACGAGATCCCCCGGGCGGCCGGGGAGAGATGATTGGCAGGAGCTGCCAGGCGCGCAGAAGGGAAATCCCCCTTGGCGGCCGGGGAGAGATGATTGGCAGGAGCTGACAGGCGCGCAGAAGGGAAATCCCCCGGGCGGCCGGGGAGAGATGATTGGCAGCCGGCGGAGGCAGCCGCCAGGCGGACCAGAAGGAGAACTGCGGCCGCTGGGAGCGGAAGGGAAATCCCCCGGGCGTCCGGGGAGACTAGCGGCCGCTGGCAGGCGCGGCGACCCGGCGCCGGTGCCGCCATCCCGGGCGAGGCGACGGGCGCCTCCCCGCCGGCGCGGTTGGCACTTCCGTCGACACTTTGCCAAATTTTCAACTTTCAAAATTCCTCCGGCGGCCGTTTTTCACACCGGGGAGCGGCGTCCTCACGCCGGCGGCGGCGCACCTCGGCCGGCAAAAAGGGGTACCACCTCGAGTCGGTGTCGGGGGTCCCGCCGTGGAACCGGGCGTCGGACGGCCCCGGAGGAGGCCTCGGAGCGGAAAAGGCACTACCGGAATGAGGTTGAATTTGACGGCCGGATCCGGGCCGGAGTTCCACAAAGTCGGACACTTTGAGTAGTTGGTCTTCATGTAATGGGACAGGTGACACTCTCTCTGTGACATACTTTTGAACACCCCCGTCAAGAACCGTGTCCGAGACAGCGGGTCGTGTCAATTAGCTTACCAAAAGTCGGAGTACCAGGGCCTCGGACATCCGTCTCCGACAAAGTCCCTGCGACCTCAGCTCTCACGCCGCCGATAGTGGATCTCCGCTGGGGGCGAAAAGAGCGAGGACGCGCCGGTTGCGAGACAAGCCCCCTCCGCGTCGCGTGGCAAGCCTCGGACGAGTCACCCGTCACCCGCGGGTCACCCACCGATCGATCTGACGGCCGCCGACCCGGCGGGAAGGGACCCTCGCTCGGCCGGACCTAGGGGGTCCGCGCCGGCTAAGGCGCGGGGTCTTTCCTTCCCTTCAGCTCCGGAGCGGCGTAGCGGAAAAGCTTAAGGCCGGCGCGGCGCCACCCGCCCAGGGCGGGCGCCCGCGGCAGACCCAGGACATCGGCGAGAGAGAGTTTGCCTTCGCCCCGTCCGACCCCCGAGGTGTCAGAAAACCGGGCGTCCCCTACGAACGAAAGGGTTCCTCGCCGAATCCGGGCCGGGCTCCGCGCCCGAGCCCCGGCTCTTCGGGAGGCCCGACGCC
>NW_027441028.1:30000-42500 GCF_031893055.1 Leptodactylus fuscus
CCGGCTCGTCCACAAGGCGGCGCCACTTCCAGGAGACCCAGGGGGGCGAGCCTGAGGCGGCAGGCTGGCCCAGGGTTCCAGGAGAGAGGGAGAGATTGTCCCAGGCGGCTGGGAGAGCCAGGCCTACCCAGGGCTACCCGAGCCTGGGTAATGCCGGAGGCTCAGTCCCTAGCAGGTGGCAGGCTGCATTCTGCTAAGTGTCTACCAAGAGGGCACCACTTCCAGGCAACCCAGGGGGCTAAGCCTGAGGCGGCAGGCAGGCCCAGGGTTCCAGGAGAGAGGGAGAGATTGTCCCAGGCGGCTGGGAAAGCCAGGCCTACCCAGGGCTACCCGAGCCTGGGTAACGCCGGAGGCTAAGTCCCTAGCAGGTGGAAGGCTGCAATCTGCTAAAAATCCACCGGATGGCAACGGAGAGGCGCGCTCCCCGGCTTGTCCACAAGGCGGCGCCAGCATTCAGGTTGCAGGCTGCATTCTGCTAAAATTCCACCGGATGGCAACGGAGAGCCGCTCTCCCCGGCTCGTCCACAAGGCGGCGCCACTTCCAGGAGACCCAGGGGGGCGAGCCTGAGGCGGCAGGCTGGCCCAGGGTTCCAGGAGAGAGGGAGAGATTGTCCCCGGCGGCTGGGAGAGCCAGGCCGACTCAGGGCTCCATAAGCCCGGTAGAAGCTGAAGATTAAGCCCCCAGTCTACCAGCTACCCTCCCTGGAGCTCAGCTTAGGGAGAAGTCTCATTTAGCTGGATAAGTCACATTCGGGCGGACAAGTCACATTTGCCAGCATAAGTCACATTTGGGAGGACAAGTCACATTTCCCAGCATAAGTCACATTTGGGAGGACAAGTCACATTTGCCAGCATAAGTCACATTTGCCAGCATAAGTCACATTTGCCAGCATAAGTCACATTTGCCAGCATAAGTCACATTTGCCAGCATAAGTCACATTTGCCAGCATAAGTCACATTTGCCAGCATAAGTCACATTTGCCAGCATAAGTCACATTTGCCAGCATAAGTCACATTTGCCAGCATAAGTCACATTTGCCAGCATAAGTCACATTTGCCAGCATAAGTCACATTTGCCAGCATAAGTCACATTTGCCAGCATAAGTCACATTTGCCAGCATAAGTCACATTTGCCAGCATAAGTCACATTTGCCAGCATAAGTCACATTTGCCAGCATAAGTCACATTTCCAAGCATAAGTCACATTTCCAAGCATAAGTCACATTTCCAAGCATAAGTCACATTTCCAAGCATAAGTCACAGTTGGACTTAATAGTCGGGCCCAGAGAGATTCCCATGAGTGCTATCTCTGGCAGTGGGCTTAATAGTCGGCCCCGGAGGGTCGGCGGTGGGGCTTAATAGTCGGGCCCGGAGAGACTTCCAGGGACGGCCGTTTGTCAGGGGGCTTAATGGCGGGGTCCGATCGGCCTCCCGTGGAAGCCTGCCTGGGGGAGCGGTGAGGACTCTTGAGGGCCAGCGGAAGGAAGAGGTGGTGCTGTATTTGACCCCGGCTGCCGGGAGATGGGGAGCTGGAGGGTTGCCCCGAGGCGGGGTCTGCAGGGAGAACCGGGTTCCGGAGCGGGCGGGCCTAGGGGAGGCAAGCCGGGCCGGGGCTCACCCTCCTGGGCAGGGTCCGAGGGGAGCTTCCCCCTGAGAGAACTTCCACTTCCGTAGACACTTTGACAAAAAAACCCCCAAAAAACCGGAGCCCCCGAGGAGGCCTTCCTGCGGCGAGCGCCAGGCCGGGCTGGGGCTACCCAAGCCTGGGTAAAGCCAGAGGCTAAGTCCCTAACAGGTGGAAGGCTGCATTCTGCTAAGTGTCTACCAGAGGGCGACACTTCCAGGAGACCCAGGGGGGCTAAGCCTGAGGCGGCAGGCTGGCCCAGGGTTCCAGGAGAGAGGGAGAGACCGTCCCAGGCGGCTGGGAGAGCCAGGCCTACCCAGGGCTACCCGAGCCTGGGTACATGCCGGAGGCTAAGTCCCTAGCAGGTGGAAGGCTGCATTCTGCTAAGTGTCTACCAGAGGGCGACACTTCCAGGAGACCCAGGGGGCTAAGCCTGAGGCGGCAGGCTGGCCCAGGGTTCCAGGAGAGAGGGAGAGACCGTCCCAGGCGGCTGGGAGAGCCAGGCCTACCCAGGGCTACCCGAGCCGGGGTACATGCCGGAGGCTAAGTCCCTAGCAGGTGGAAGGCTGCATTCTGCTAAGTGTCTACCAGAGGGCGACACTTCCAGGAGACCCAGGGGGCTAAGCCTGAGGCGGCAGGCTGGCCCAGGGTTCCAGGAGAGAGGGAGAGACCGTCCCAGGCGGCTGGGAGAGCCAGGCCTACCCAGGGCTACCCGAGCCGGGGTACATGCCGGAGGCTAAGTCCCTAGCAGGTGGAAGGCTGCATTCTGCTAAGTGTCTACCAGAGGGCGACACTTCCAGGAGACCCAGGGGGCTAAGCCTGAGGCGGCAGGCTGGCCATGGGTTCCAGGAGGGAGGGAGAGATCGTCCCGGGCGGCTGGGAAAAAAGCCAGGCCGACCCAGGGCTACCCGAGCCTGGGCAAAGCCAGAGGCTAAGTCCCTAGCAGGTGGCAGGCTGCGTTCTGCTAAGTGTCTTCCAGAGGGAGACACTTCCAGGAGACCCAGGGGGCTAAGCCTGAGGGCGGCAGGCCGGCCATGGGTTCCAGGAGGGAGGGAGAGATTGTCCCAGGCGGCTGGGAAAGCCAGGGCTACCCGAGCCTGGGTAACGCCAGAGACTTAGTCCCTAGCAGCTGGCAGGCTGCAATCTGCTAAAAATCCACCGGATGGCAACGGAGAGCCGCAGTCCCCGGCTCGTCCACAAGGCGGCGCCAGCACTCGGGTTGCAGGCTGCATTCTGTTAAAAATCCACCGGATGGCAACGTAGAGCCGCTCTCCCCGGCTCATCCACAAGGCGGCGCCACTTCCAGGCGACCCAGGGGGCTAAGCCTGAGGTGGGAGGCCGGCCCAGGGTTCCAGGAGAGAGGGAGAGATCGTCCCGGGCGGCTGGGAAAAAAGCCAGGCCGACCCAGGGCTACCCAAGCCTGGGTAAAGCCAGAGGCTAAGTCCCTAGCAGGTGGCAGGCTGCGTTCTGCTAAGTGTCTTCCAGAGGGAGACACTTCCAGGAGACCCAGGGGGCTAAGCCTGAGGCGGCAGGCTGGCCCAGGGTTCCAGGAGAGAGGGAGAGACCGTCCCAGGCGGCTGGGAGAGCCAGGCCTACCCAGGGCTACCCGAGCCGGGGTACATGCCGGAGGCTAAGTCCCTAGCAGGTGGAAGGCTGCATTCTGCTAAGTGTCTACCAGAGGGCGACACTTCCAGGAGACCCAGGGGGCTAAGCCTGAGGCGGCAGGCTGGCCCAGGGTTCCAGGAGAGAGGGAGAGACCGTCCCAGGCGGCTGGGAGAGCCAGGCCTACCCAGGGCTACCCGAGCCTGGGTACATGCCGGAGGCTAAGTCCCTAACAGGTGGAAGGCTGCGTTCTGCTAAGTGTCTACCAGAGGGCGACACTTCCAGGAGACCCAGGGGGCTAAGCCTGAGGCGGCAGGCTGGCCATGGGTTCCAGGAGGGAGGGAGAGATGGTCCCAGGCGGCTGGGAAAGCCAGGCCTACCCGAGCCTGGGTAATGCCAGAGGCTAAGTCCCTAGCAGGTGGAAGGCTGCAATCTGCTAAAAATCCACCGGATGGCAACGGAGAGCCGCAGTCCCCGGCTCGTCCACAAGGCGGCGCCAGCACTCGGGTTGCAGGCTGCATTCTGCTAAAAATCCACCGGATGGCAACGGAGAGCCGCTCTCCCCCGCTTGTCCACAAGGCGGCGCCACTTCCAGGCGACCCAGGGGGCTAAGCCTGAGGGCGGCAGGCCGGCCCAGGGTTCCAGGAGAGAGGGAGAGATCGTCCCAGGCGGCTGGGACAGCCAGGCCGACCCGAGCCTGGGTAATGCCAGAGGCTAAGTCCCTAGCAGGTGGAAGGCTGCAATCTGCTAAGTGTCTACCAAGAGGGCACCACTTCCAGGCAACCCAGGGGGCTAAGCCTGAGGCGGCAGGCTGGCCCAGGGTTCCAGGAGAGAGGGAGAGATCGTCCCAGGCGGCTGGGAAAAAAGCCAGGCCGACCCAGGGCTACCCTAGCCTGGGTAAAGCCAGAGGCTAAGTCCCTAGCAGGCGGCAGGCTGCGTTCTGCTAAGTGACTTCCAGAGGGAGACACTTCCAGGAGACCCAGGGGGCTAAGCCTGAGGGCGGCAGGCCGGCCCAGGGTTCCAGGAGAGAGGGAGAGTTCGTCCCAGGCGGCTGGGAAAAAAGCCAGGCCTACCCAGGGCTACCCGAGCCTGGGTACATGCCGGAGGCTAAGTCCCTAGCAGGTGGAAGGCTGCAATCTGCTAAAAATCCACCGGATGGCAACGGAGAGCCGCGGTCCCCGGCTCGTCCACAAGGCGGCGCCAGCACTCGGGTTGCAGGCTGCATTCTGCTAAAAATCCACCGGATGGCAACGGAGAGCCGCTCTCCCCCGCTTGTCCACAAGGCGGCGCCACTTCCAGGCGACCCAGGGGGCTAAGCCTGAGGGCGGCAGGCCGGCCCAGGGTTCCAGGAGAGAGGGAGAGATCGTCCCAGGCGGCTGGGAAAGCCAGGCCTACCCAGGGCTACCCGAGCCTGGGTACATGCCGGAGGCTGAGTCCCTTGCAGGTGGAAGGCTGCAATCTGCTAAAAATCCACCGGATGGCAACGGAGAGCCGCAGTCCCCGGCTCGTCCACAAGGCGGCGCCAGCACTCGGGTTGCAGGCTGCATTCTGCTAAAAGTCCACCGGATGGCAACGTAGAGCCGCTCTCCCCCGCTTGTCCACAAGGCGGCGCCACTTCCAGGCGACCCAGGGGGCTAAGCCTGAGGGCGGCAGGCCGGCCCAGGGTTCCAGGAGAGAGGGAGAGATGGTCCCAGGCGGCTGGGAAAGCCAAGCCTACCCAGGGCTACCCGAGCCTGGGTAGATGCCGGAGGCTAAGTCCCTAGCAGGTGGAAGGCTGCATTCTGCTAAGTGTCTACCAGAGGTAGACGCTTCCAGGAAACCCAGGGGGCTAAGCCTGAGGGCGGCAGGCCGGCCATGGGCTCCAGGAGAGAGGGAGAGATTGTCCCAGGCGGCTGGGAAAGCCAGGCCTACCCAGGGCTACCCGAGCCTGGATACATGCCGGAGGCTAAGTCCCTAGCAGGTGGAAGGCTGCATTCTGCTAAAAATCCACCGGATGGCAACGGAGAGCCGCGGTCCCCGGCTCGTCCACAAGGCGGCGCCAGCACTCGGGTTGCAGGCTGCATTCTGCTAAAAATCCACCGGATGGCAACGGAGAGCCGCTCTCCCCCGCTTGTCCACAAGGCGGCGCCACTTCCAGGCGACCCAGGGGGCTAAGCCTGAGGGCGGCAGGCCGGCCCAGGGTTCCAGGAGAGAGGGAGAGATCGTCCCGGGCGGCTGGGAAAAAAGCCAGGCCGACCCAGGGCTACCCTAGCCTGGGTAAAGCCAGAGGCTAAGTCCCTAGCAGGCGGCAGGCTGCGTTCTGCTAAGTGACTTCCAGAGGGAGACACTTCCAGGAGACCCAGGGGGCTAAGCCTGAGGGCGGCAGGCCGGCCCGGGGTTCCAGGAGAGAGGGAGAGATCGTCCCAGGCGGCTGGGAAAAAAAGCCAGGCCGACCCAGGGCCACCCCAGCCTGGGTAAAGCCAGAGGATAAGTCCCTAGCAGGTGGAAAGCTGCAATTTGCTATGGAAAGCTGCAATTTGCTATGGAAAGCTGCAATTTGCTAAAAATCCACCGGATGGCAACGTAGAGCCGCTCTCACCCGGCTCGTCCACAAGGCGGCGCCACTTCCGGGCGACCCAGGGGGCTAAGCCTGAGGGCGGCAGGCCGGCCCAGGGTTCCAGGAGAGAGGGAGAGATCGTCCCGGGCGGCTGGGAAAAAGCCAGGCCGACCCAGGGCTGCCGTTGCCTGGGTAATGCCGGAGGCCGAGTCCCTAGCAGGTGGCAGGCTGCTAGCGTCTACCAGAGGGCGAGATCCCGCCTCCCCGAGCGGCCGGGGAGAGAGGATTTGCAGGAGCTGACAGGCGCGCACGCAGAAGGGAAATCCCCCTTGGCGGCCGGGGGGAGAGACGATTTGCAGGAGCTGACAGGCGCGCACGCGCGCGCGCAGAAGGGAAAGTCCCCGGGCGGCCGCGGGGAGAGAGGAGAGATGATTGGCAGGAGCTGACAGGCGCGCACGCGCAGAAGGGAAGTCACCCTCGGCGGGCGGCGGGAGAGACGATTTGCAGGAGCTGACAGGCGCGCACGCGCAGAAGGGAGAGTCGTCCCCCCCGGGCCGGGGAGAGAGATGATTGGCAGCCGGCGGAGGTAGCTGCCAGGCGGACCAGAAGGAGAACTGCGGCCGCTCCGAGCAGAAGGGAAATCCCCCGGGCCTCCGGGGAGACGAGCGGCCTCTGGCAGGCGCGGCGAGCCGGCGCCGGCGCCGCCATCCCGGGCGAGGCGACGGGCGCCTCCCGCCCGGCGCATATGGCACTTCCGTCGACACTTAGTCAAATTTTCAACTTTCAAAATTCCTCCGGCGGCCGTGTTTCACTCCGGGGAGCGGCGCCCTCACGCCGGCGGCGGCGCGCCTCGGCCGGCACGAAGGGGTACCACCTCGAGTCGGTGTCGGGGGTCCCGCCGTGGAACCGGGCGTCGGACGGCCCCGGAGGAGGCCTCGGAGCCGAAAAGGCACTACCGGAATGAGGTTGAATTTGACGGCCGGATCCGGGCCGGAGTTCCACAAAGTCGGACACTTTGAGTGGTTGGTCTTCATGTAATGGGACAGGTGACACTCTCTCTGTGACCTACTTTTGAACACCCCCGTCAAGAACCGTGTCCGAGACAGCGTGTGCTGTCAATTAGCTTACCAAAAGTCAGAGTACCAGGGCATCGGACACCCGACTCTGACAAAGTCCCAGTGAACTCTGCTGACAGGCCGCCGACGGCGGATCCCTGCGGGGGGGAGGCAGAGCGAGGGCACCGCCCCCCCCGAGTTGCGAGACAAGCCTCTTTAGGTCGCGTGGCAAGCCTCGGTTTTCAGGCGGGCGCTTCCCGCCGAGCCAATCGGCACTTTTAGACACTTTTGGGGAAAAAAAAAAGAAAAAGTCAAACTTTGAAAAATAAATAACCAACGAAACACGGACCAATGAGAACCGCTTCCGGCTGGTCGCGGAAGGGAGAGATGATTGGCAGGAGCTGCCCTGCGCGCTAGAATGAGAACTGCGGCCGCTCCGAGCAGAAGGGAAATCCCCCGGGCGGGCCAGGGGAGACGAGCGGCCGCTGGCAGGTACGGCGAGAGGGCGCCGGTGCCGCCATCCCGGGCGAGGCGACGGGCGCCCCCCGCTGAGCCGATCGGCTCTTGGACACTTTGGGGAAAAAAATAAAAAATAAAAAAGGCAAACTTTGAAATAAAACCCCACGAAACACGGACCTCGGTGAGATCCCCCGGGCGGCCGGGGAGAGATGATTGGCAGGAGCTGCCAGGCGCGCAGAAGGGAAGTCCCCCTGTGCGGCCGGGGAGAGATGATTGGCAGCAGGCGGAGGCAGCCGCCAGGCGGACCAGAAGGAGAACTGCGGCCGCTCCGAGCAGAAGGGAAATCCCCCGGCGCGGGCCAGGGGAGACGAGCGGCCGCTGGCAGGTACGGCGAGAGGGCGCCGGTGCCGCCATCCCGGGGGAGGCGACGGGCGCCTCCCGCCGAGCCGATCGGCACTTTTAGACACTTTGGGGGAAAAAGACCGACATTTTAATAAACCCCATACAACACGGACCAGTGAGAACTGCAGCCGGCCGGCCGGCCGGCCGGCGCAGAAGGGAGGTCCCCCGGGAGGGCCGGGGGAGAGATGATTGGCAGGCGGAGGTAGCTGCCAGGCGCGCGCAGAAGGGAAGTTCCCCCGGGCGGCCGGGGGGAGAGAGAGAGAGAGATGATTGGCAGCCGGCGGAGGTAGCTGCCAGGCGGACCAGAACGAGAACTGCGGCCGCTCGGAGCGGAAGGGGAAGTCTGAGGCGGCAGGCCGGCCCAGGGTTCATGGAGAGAGGGAGAGATTGTCCCAGGCGGCTGGGAAAAAAGCCAGGCCGACCCAGGGCCACCCCAGCCTGGGTAAAGCCAGAGGATAAGTCCCTAGCAGGCGGCAGGCTGCGTTCTGCTAAGTGTCTACCGAGAGGGCACCACTTCCAGGCAACCCAGGGGGCTAAGCCTGAGGCGGCAGGCTGGCCCAGGGTTCCAGGAGAAGAGGGAGAGATCGTCCCAGGCGGCTGGGAAAGCCAGGCCTACCCAGGGCTACCCGAGCCTGGGCACATGCCGGAGGCTAAGTCCCTAGCAGGTGGAAGGCTGCAATCTGCTAAAAATCCACCGGATGGCAACGGAGAGCCGCAGTCCCCGGCTCGTCCACAAGGCGGCGCCAGCACTCGGGTTGCAGGCTGCATTCTGCTAAAAATCCACCGGATGGCAACGGAGAGCCGCTCTCCCCGGCTCGTCCACAAGGCGGCGCCACTTCCAGGCGACCCAGGGGGCTAAGCCTGAGGCGGCAGGCCGGCCCAGGGTTCCAGGAGAGAGAGGGAGAGATCGTCCCAGGCGGCTGGGAAAGC
Organism: Leptodactylus fuscus; assembly: GCF_031893055.1. Taxonomy (NCBI): domain Eukaryota; kingdom Metazoa; phylum Chordata; class Amphibia; order Anura; family Leptodactylidae; genus Leptodactylus; species Leptodactylus fuscus. Next base: position 38,609 of record NW_027441028.1, read on the forward strand.
CAGGCCGACCCAGGGCTACCCGAGCCTGGGTAAAGCCAGAGGCTAAGTCCCTAGCAGGTGGCAGGCTGCATGCTGCCAAGTGTCTACCGAGAGGGCACCACTTCCAGGCGACCCAGGGGGCTAAGCCTGAGGCGGCAGGCTGGCCCAGGGTTCCAGGAGAGAGGGAGAGATTGTCCCAGGCGGCTGGGAAAGCCAGGGCTACCCGAGCCTGGGTACATGCCGGAGGCTGAGTCCCTAGCAGGCGGCAGGCTGAATTCTGCTAAGTGTCTACCAGAGGGCGACACTTCCAGGAGACCCAGGGGGCTAAGCCTGAGGCGGCAGGCTGGCCCAGGGTTCCAGGAGAGAGGGAGAGATTGACCCAGGCGGCTGGGAAAGCCAGGCCTACCCAGGGCCACCCGAGCCTGGGTACATGCCGGAGGCTAAGTCCCTAGCAGGTGGAAGGCTGCAATTTGCTATGGAAAGCTGCAATTTGCTAAAAATCCACCGGATGGCAACGGAGAGCGGCTCTCCCCGGCTCGTCCACAAGGCGGCGCCACTTCCAGGCGACCCAGGGGGCTAAGCCTGAGGCGGCAGGCCGGCCCAGGGTTCCAGGAGAGAGGGAGAGATTGTCCCAGGCGGCTGGGAAAGCCAGGCCGACCCAGGGCTACCCGAGCCTGGGTAAAGCCAGAGGCTAAGTCCCTAGCAGGTGGCAGGCTGCATTCTGCTAAGTGTCTACCAAGAGGGCACCACTTCCAGGCAACCCAGGGGGCTAAGCCTGAGGCGGCAGGCTGGCCCAGGGTTCCAGGAGAAGAAGGAGAGATCGTCCCAGGCGGCTGGGAAAGCCAGGCCTACCCAGGGCTACCCGAGCCTGGGTACATGCCGGAGGCTAAGTCCCTAGCAGGTGGAAGGCTGCAATTTGCTATGGAAAGCTGCAATTTGCTAAAAATCCACCGGATGGCAACGGAGAGCGGCTCTCCCCGGCTCGTCCACAAGGCGGCGCCACTTCCAGGCGACCCAGGGGGCTAAGCCTGAGGCGGCAGGCCGGCCCAGGGTTCCAGGAGAGAGGGAGAGATTGTCCCAGGCGGCTGGGAAAGCCAGGCCGACCCAGGGCTACCCGAGCCTGGGTAAAGCCAGAGGCTAAGTCCCTAGCAGGTGGCAGGCTGCATTCTGCTAAGTGTCTACCAAGAGGGCACCACTTCCAGGCAACCCAGGGGGCTAAGCCTGAGGCGGCAGGCTGGCCCAGGGTTCCAGGAGAGAGGGAGAGATTTGTCCCAGGCGGCTGGGAAAGCCAGGCCTACCCAGGGCTACCAGAGCCTGGGTACATGCCGGAGGCTAAGTCCCTAGCAGGTGGAAGGCTGCAATTTGCTATGGAAAGCTGCAATTTGCTAAAAATCCACCGGATGGCAACGGAGAGCGGCTCTCCCCAGCTCGTCCACAAGGCGGCGCCACTTCCAGGCGACCCAGGGGGCTAAGCCTGAGGCGGCAGGCCGGCCCAGGGTTCCAGGAGAGAGGGAGAGATTGTCCCAGGCGGCTGGGAAAGCCAGGCCGACCCAGGGCTACCCGAGCCTGGGTAAAGCCAGAGGCTAAGTCCCTAGCAGGTGGCAGGCTGCATTCTGCTAAGTGTCTACCAGAGGGCGACACTTCCAGGAGACCCAGGGGGCTAAGCCTGAGGCGGCAGGCTGGCCCAGGGTTCCAGGAGAGAGGGAGAGACCGTCCCAGGCGGCTGGGAGAGCCAGGCCTACCCAGGGCTACCCGAGCCTGGGTACATGCCGGAGGCTAAGTCCCTAGCAGGTGGAAGGCTGCAATTTGCTATGGAAAGCTGCAATTTGCTAAAAATCCACCGGATGGCAACGGAGAGCGGCTCTCCCCGGCTCGTCCACAAGGCGGCGCCACTTCCAGGCGACCCAGGGGGCTAAGCCTGAGGCGGCAGGCCGGCCCAGGGTTCCAGGAGAGAGGGAGAGATTGTCCCAGGCGGCTGGGAAAGCCAGGCCGACCCAGGGCTACCCGAGCCTGGGTAAAGCCAGAGGCTAAGTCCCTAGCAGGTGGCAGGCTGCATTCTGCTAAGTGTCTACCAAGAGGGCACCACTTCCAGGCGACCCAGGGGGCTAAGCCTGAGGCGGCAGGCTGGCCCAGGGTTCCAGGAGAGAGGGAGAGATTGTCCCAGGCGGCTGGGAAAGCCAGGCCTACCCAGGGCTACCCGAGCCTGGGTACATGCCGGAGGCTAAGTCCCTAGCAGGTGGAAGGCTGCAATTTGCTATGGAAAGCTGCAATTTGCTAAAAATCCACCGGATGGCAACGGAGAGCGGCTCTCCCCGGCTCGTCCACAAGGCGGCGCCACTTCCAGGCGACCCAGGGGGCTAAGCCTGAGGCGGCAGGCCGGCCCAGGGTTCCAGGACAGAGGGAGAGATCGTCCCAGGCGGCTGGGAAAAGCCAGGCCGACCCAGGGCTGCCGGAGCCTGGGTAATGCCAGAGGCCGAGTCCCTAGCAGGTGGCAGGCTGCTAGCGTCTACCAGAGGGCGAGATCCCGCCTCCCCGAGCGGCCGGGGAGAGAGGATTTGCAGGAGCTGACAGGCGCGCAGAAGGGAAATCCGGAGAGATGATTGGCAGCCGGCGGAGGCAGCCGCCAGGCGGACCGGAAGGAGAACTGCGGCCGCTGGGAGCGGAAGGGAAATCCCCCGGGCGTCCGGGGAGACTAGCGGCCGCGGCAGGCGCGGCGACCCGGCGCCGGTGCCGCCATCCCGGGCGAGGCGACGGGCGCCTCCCCGCCGGCGCAGTTGGCACTTCCGTCGACACTTTGCCAAATTTTCAACTTTCAAAATTCCTCCGGCGGCCGTTTTTCACACCGGGGAGCGGCGTCCTCACGCCGGCGGCGGCGCACCTCGGCCGGCAAAAAGGGGTACCTCCTCGAGTCGGTGTCGGGGGTCCCGCCGTGGAACCGGGCGTCGGACGGCCCCGGAGGAGGCCTCGGAGCGGAAAAGGCACTACCGGAATGAGGTTGAATTTGACGGCCGGATCCGGGCCGGAGTTCCACAAAGTCGGACACTTTGAGTGGTTGGTCTTCATGTAATGGGACAGGTGACACTCTCTCTGTGACCTACTTTTGAACACCCCCGTCAAGAACCGTGTCCGAGACAGCGAGTCCTGTCAATTAGCTTACCAAAAGTCAGAGTACCAGGGGATCGGACACCCGACTCTGACAAAGTCCCAGTGAACTCTGCTCACAGGCCGCCGACGGCGGATCCCCGCGGGGGGGAGGCAGAGCGAGGGCACCGCCCCCCCGGGTTGCGTGACAAGCCTCTTCAGGTCGCGTGGCAAGCCGCAGTTTTCAGGCGGGCGCCTCCCGCCGAGCCGATCGGCACTTAGACGCTTTGGGGGAAAAAAAGGTCAAACGCACAAAAAAAACCCCCCATAAAACACGGACCATAAGAGATCCCCCGGGCGGCCGGGGAGAGATGATTGGCAGGAGCTGACAGGCGCGCAGAAGGGAAATCCCCCGAGCGGCCGCTGGCAGGCACGGCGACCCGGCGCCGGTGCCGCCATCCCGGGCGAGGCGACGGGCGCCCCCCGCTGAGCCGATCGGCTCTTAGACACTTTGGGGAAAAAAAAGACAAACTTTGAAATAAAACCCCACGAAACACGGACCTTAACGAGATCCCCCGGGCGGCCGGGGAGAGATGATTGGCAGGAGCTGCCAGGCGCGCAGAAGGGAAATCCCCCTTGGCGGCCGGGGAGAGATGATTGGCAGGAGCTGACAGGCGCGCAGAAGGGAAATCCCCCGGGCGGCCGGGGAGAGATGATTGGCAGCCGGCGGAGGCAGCCGCCAGGCGGACCAGAAGGAGAACTGCGGCCGCTGGGAGCGGAAGGGAAATCCCCCGGGCGTCCGGGGAGACTAGCGGCCGCTGGCAGGCGCGGC
>NW_027441029.1:0-10000 GCF_031893055.1 Leptodactylus fuscus
TAGAGTCCTCCAGTAATGATGAGAATCCTCCAGTATTGATGAGAATCCTCCAGTAATGATGAGAATCCTCCAGTAATGATGAGAATCCTCCAGTAATGATGAGAATCCTCCAGTATTGATGAGAGTCCTCCAGTAATGATGAGAGTCCTCCAGTATTGATGAGAGTCCTCCAGTAATGATGAGAATCCTCCAGTATTGATGAGAATCCTCCAGTAATGATGAGAATCCTCCAGTAATGATGAGAATCCTCCAGTAATGATGAGAATCCTCCAGTATTGATGAGAGTCCTCCAGTAATGATGAGAGTCCTCCAGTATTGATGAGAATCCTCCAGTAATGATGAGAGTCCTCCAGTAATGATAGGAATCCTCCAGTAATGATGAGAATCCTCCAGTATTGATGAGAGTCCTCCAGTAATGATGAGAATCCTCCAGTATTGATGAGAATCCTCCAGTAATGATGAGAATCCTCCAGTAATGATGAGAGTCCTCCAGTATTGATGAGAATCCTCCAGTAATGATGAGAGTCCTCCAGTAATGATGAGAATCCTCCAGTAATGATGAGAATCCTCCAGTAATGATGAGAATCCTCCAGTAATGATGAGAATCCTCCAGTAATGATGAGAATCCTCCAGTATTGATGAGAATCCTCCAGTAATGATGAGAATCCTCCAGTAATGATGAGAGTCCTCCAGTAATGATGAGAATCCTCCAGTAATGATGAGAATCCTCCAGTAATGATGAGAATCCTCCAGTAATGATGAGAGTCCTCCAGTAATGATGAGAATCCTCCAGTAATGATGAGAATCCTCCAGTAATGATGAGAGTCCTCCAGTAATGATGAGAATCCTCCAGTAATGATGAGAATCCTCCAGTAATGATGAGAATCCTCCAGTAATGATGAGAATCCTCCAGTAATGATGAGAGTCCTCCAGTAATGATGAGAATCCTCCAGTAATGATGAGAATCCTCCAGTAATGATGAGAATCCTCCAGTAATGATGAAGTCCTCCAGTAATGATGACATCCTCCAGTAATGATGAGAATCCTCCAGTAATGATGAGAATCCTCCAGTAATGATGAGAATCCTCCAGTAATGATGAGAGTCCTCCAGTAATGATGAGAATCCTCCAGTAATGATGAGAATCCTCCAGTAATGATGAGAATCCTCCAGTAATGATGAGAATCCTCCAGTAATGATGATAGTCCTCCAGTATTGATTAGAATCCTCCAGTAATGATGAGAGTCCTCCAGTAATGATGAGAATCCTCCAGTAATGATGAGAATCCTCCAGTATTGATGAGAGTCCTCCAGTAATGATGAGAATCCTCCAGTATTGATGAGAATCCTCCAGTAATGATGAGAATCCTCCAGTAATGATGAGAATCCTCCAGTAATGATGAGAATCCTCCAGTATTGATGAGAGTCCTCCAGTAATGATGAGAGTCCTCCAGTAATGATGAGAATCCTCCAGTATTGATGAGAATCCTCCAGTAATGATGAGAATCCTCCAGTAATGATGAGAATCCTCCAGTAATGATGAGAATCCTCCAGTATTGATGAGAGTCCTCCAGTAATGATGAGAGTCCTCCAGTAATGATGAGAATCCTCCAGTATTGATGAGAATCCTCCAGTAATGATGAGAATCCTCCAGTAATGATGAGAATCCTCCAGTAATGATGAGAATCCTCCAGTATTGATGAGAATCCTCCAGTAATGATGAGAGTCCTCCAGTATTGATGACATCCTCCAGTAATGATGAGAATCCTCCAGTAATGATGGAATCCTCCAGTAATGATGAGAATCCTCCAGTATTGATGAGAGTCCTCCAGTAATGATGAGAATCCTCCAGTAATGATGAGAGTCCTCCAGTATTGATGAGAGTCCTCCAGTAATGATGAGAATCCTCCAGTATTGATGAGAATCCTCCAGTAATGATGAGAATCCTCCAGTAATGATGAGAATCCTCCAGTAATGATGAGAATCCTCCAGTATTGATGAGAATCCTCCAGTAATGATGAGAGTCCTCCAGTATTGATGACCATCCTCCAGTAATGATGAGAATCCTCCAGTAATGATGGGAATCCTCCAGTAATGATAAGAATCCTCCAGTATTGATTAGAATCCACCAGTAATGATGAGAATCCTCCAGTAATGATGAGAGTCCTCCAGTATTGATGAGAGTCCTCCAGTAATGATGAGAATCCTCCAGTATTGATGAGAATCCTCCAGTAATGATGAGAATCCTCCAGTAATGATGAGAATCCTCCAGTAATGATGAGAATCCTCCAGTATTGATGAGAATCCTCCAGTAATGATGAGAGTCCTCCAGTATTGATGACCATCCTCCAGTAATGATGAGAATCCTCCAGTAATGATGGGAATCCTCCAGTAATGATAAGAATCCTCCAGTATTGATTAGAATCCACCAGTAATGATGAGAATCCTCCAGTAATGATAAGAGTCCTCCAGTAATGATGAGAATCCTCCAGTATTGATGAGAGTCCTCCAGTAATGATGAGAATCCTCCAGTATTGATGAGAATCCTCCAGTAATGATGAGAATCCTCCAGTAATGATGATAGTCCTCCAGTATTGATTAGAATCCTCCAGTAATGATGAGAGTCCTCCAGTAATGATGGGAATCCTCCAGTAATGATGACAATCCTCCAGTATTGATGAGAGTCCTCCAGTAATGATGAGAATCCTCCAGTATTGATGAGAATCCTCCAGTAATGATGAGAATCCTCCAGTAATGATGAGAATCCTCCAGTAATGATGATAGTCCTCCAGTATTGATTAGAATCCTCCAGTAATGATGAGAGTCCTCCAGTAATGATGGGAATCCTCCAGTAATGATGACAATCCTCCAGTATTGATGAGAGTCCTCCAGTAATGATGAGAATCCTCCAGTATTGATGAGAATCCTCCAGTAATGATGAGAATCCTCCAGTAATGATGAGAATCCTCCAGTAATGATGAGAATCCTCCAGTATTGATGAGAGTCCTCCAGTAATGATGAGAGTCCTCCAGTAATGATGAGAATCCTCCAGTATTGATGAGAATCCTCCAGTAATGATGAGAGTCCTCCAGTAATGATGAGAATCCTCCAGTATTGATGAGAATCCTCCAGTAATGATGAGAATCCTCCAGTAATGATGAGAATCCTCCAGTAATGATGAGAATCCTCCAGTATTGATGAGAGTCCTCCAGTAATGATGAGAGTCCTCCAGTAATGATGAGAATCCTCCAGTAATGATGAGAATCCTCCAGTATTGATGAGAATCCTCCAGTAATGATGAGAGTCCTCCAGTATTGATGACCATCCTCCAGTAATGATGAGAATCCTCCAGTAATGATGGGAATCCTCCAGTAATGATGAGAATCCTCCAGTATTGATGAGAGTCCTCCAGTAATGATGAGAATCCTCCAGTAATGATGAGAGTCCTCCAGTAATGATGAGAATCCTCCAGTAATGATGAGAATCCTCCAGTAATGATGAGAATCCTCCAGTAATGATGAGAATCCTCCAGTAATGATGAGAGTCCTCCAGTAATGATGAGAATCATCCAGTAATGATGAGAATCCTCCAGTAATGATGAGAGTCCTCCAGTAATGATGAGAATACTCCAGTAATGATGATAGTCCTCCAGTATTGATTAGAATCCTCCAGTAATGATGAGAGTCCTCCAGTAATGATGGGAATCCTCCAGTAATGATGAGAATCCTCCAGTAATGATGACAATCCTCCAGTATTGATGAGAGTCCTCCAGTAATTATGAGAATCCTCCAGTAATGATGATAGTCCTCCAGTATTGATTAGAATCCTCCAGTAATGATGAGAGTCCTCCAGTAATGATGGGAATCCTCCAGTAATGATGACAATCCTCCAGTATTGATGAGAGTCCTCCAGTAATGATGAGAATCCTCCAGTATTGATGAGAATCCTCCAGTAATGATGAGAATCCTCCAGTAATGATGAGAATCCTCCAGTAATGATGAGAATCCTCCAGTATTGATGAGAGTCCTCCAGTAATGATGAGAGTCCTCCAGTATTGATGACAATCCTCCAGTAATGATGAGAGTCCTCCAGTAATGATAGAAATCCTCCAGTAATGATGAGAATCCTCCAGTATTGATGAGAGTCCTCCAGTAATGATGAGAATCCTCCAGTATTGATGAGAATCCTCCAGTAATGATGAGAATCCTCCAGTAATGATGAGAATCCTCCAGTAATGATGAGAATCCTCCAGTATTGATGAGAATCCTCCAGTAATGATGAGAGTCCTCCAGTATTGATGGCCATCCTCCAGTAATGATGAGAATCCTCCAGTAATGATGGGAATCCTCCAGTAATGATGAGAATCCTCCAGTATTGATGAGAGTCCTCCAGTAATGATGAGAATCCTCCAGTATTGATGAGAATCCTCCAGTAATGATGAGAATCCTCCAGTAATGATGAGAGTCCTCCAGTATTGATGAGAATCCTCCAGTAATGATGAGAGTCCTCCAGTAATGATGAAAATCCTCCAGTAATGATGAGAATCCTCCAGTAATGATGGGAATCCTCCAGTAATGATGAGAATCCTCCAGTAATGATGAGAATCCTCCAGTAATGATGAGAGTCCTCCAGTAATGATGAGAATCCTCCAGTAATGATGGGAATCCTCCAGTAATGATGACAATCCTCCAGTATTGATGAGAGTCCTCCAGTAATGATGAGAATCCTCCAGTATTGATGAGAATCCTCCAGTAATGATGAGAATCCTCCAGTAATGATGAGAATCCTCCAGTAATGATGAGAATCCTCCAGTATTGATGAGAGTCCTCCAGTAATGATGAGAGTCCTCCAGTATTGATGACAATCCTCCAGTAATGATGAGAGTCCTCCAGTAATGATAGAAATCCTCCAGTAATGATGAGAATCCTCCAGTATTGATGAGAGTCCTCCAGTAATGATGAGAATCCTCCAGTATTGATGAGAATCCTCCAGTAATGATGAGAATCCTCCAGTAATGATGAGAATCCTCCAGTAATGATGAGAATCCTCCAGTATTGATGAGAATCCTCCAGTAATGATGAGAGTCCTCCAGTATTGATGGCCATCCTCCAGTAATGATGAGAATCCTCCAGTAATGATGGGAATCCTCCAGTAATGATGAGAATCCTCCAGTATTGATGAGAGTCCTCCAGTAATGATGAGAATCCTCCAGTATTGATGAGAATCCTCCAGTAATGATGAGAATCCTCCAGTAATGATGAGAGTCCTCCAGTATTGATGAGAATCCTCCAGTAATGATGAGAGTCCTCCAGTAATGATGAAAATCCTCCAGTAATGATGAGAATCCTCCAGTAATGATGGGAATCCTCCAGTAATGATGAGAATCCTCCAGTATTGATGAGAATCCTCCAGTAATGATGAGAATCCTCCAGTAATGATGAGAGTCCTCCAGTAATGATGAGAGTCCTCCAGTAATGATGAGAATCCTCCAGTAATGATGAGAATCCTCCAGTAATGATGAGAATCCTCCAGTAATGATGAGAGTCCTCCAGTAATGATGAGAATCCTCCAGTAATGATGAGAATCCTCCAGTAATGATGAGAGTCCTCCAGTAATGATGAGAATCCTCCAGTAATGATGAGAATCCTCCAGTAATGATGAGAATCCTCCAGTAATGATGAGAATCCTCCAGTAATGATGAGAGTCCTCCAGTAATTATGAGAATCCTCCAGTAATGATGAGAATCCTCCAGTATTGATGAGAATCCTCCAGTAATGATGAGAGTCCTCCAGTATTGATGACCATCCTCCAGTAATGATGAGAATCCTCCAGTAATGATGGGAATCCTCCAGTAATGATGAGAATCCTCCAGTAATGATGAGAATCCTCCAGTAATGATGGGAATCCTCCAGTAATGATGACAATCCTCCAGTATTGATGAGAGTCCTCCAGTAATGATGAGAATCCTCCAGTATTGATGAGAATCCTCCAGTAATGATGAGAATCCTCCAGTAATGATGAGAATCCTCCAGTAATGATGAGAATCCTCCAGTATTGATGAGAGTCCTCCAGTAATGATGAGAGTCCTCCAGTAATGATGAGAATCCTCCAGTAATGATGAGAGTCCTCCAGTAATGATGAGAATCCTCCAGTATTGATGAGAATCCTCCAGTAATGATGAGAATCCTCCAGTAATGATGAGAATCCTCCAGTAATGATGAGAATCCTCCAGTATTGATGAGAATCCTCCAGTAATGATGAGAGTCCTCCAGTATTGATGACCATCCTCCAGTAATGATGAGAATCCTCCAGTAATGATGGGAATCCTCCAGTAATGATGAGAATCCTCCAGTATTGATGAGAGTCCTCCAGTAATGATGAGAGTCCTCCAGTATTGATGAGAATCCTCCAGTAATGATGAGAGTCCTCCAGTAATGATGAGAATCCTCCAGTAATGATGAGAATCCTCCAGTAATGATGAGAATCCTCCAGTAATGATGAGAATCCTCCAGTAATGATGAGAGTCCTCCAGTAATGATGAGAATCATCCAGTAATGATGAGAATCCTCCAGTAATGATGAGAGTCCTCCAGTAATGATGAGAATCATCCAGTAATGATGAGAATCCTCCAGTAATGATGAGAGTCCTCCAGTAATGATGAGAATCCTCCAGTAATGATGAGAGTCCTCCAGTAATGATGAGAATCCTCCAGTAATGATGAGAATCCTCCAGTAATGATGAGAATCCTCCAGTAATGATGAGAATCCTCCAGTAATGATGAGAGTCCTCCAGTAATGATGAGAATCCTCCAGTATTGATGAGAGTCCTCCAGTAATGATGGGAATCCTCCAGTAATGATGAGAATCCTCCAGTAATGATGAGAGTCCTCCAGTATTGATGAGAGACCTCCAGTAATGATGAGAATCCTCCAGTAATGATGAGAATCCTCCAGTATTGATGAGAATCCTCCAGTAATGATGAGAATCCTCCAGTAATGATGAGAATCCTCCAGTATTGATGAGAGTCCTCCAGTAATGATGAGAATCCTCCAGTAATGATGAGAGTCCTCCAGTATTGATGAGAGTCCTCCAGTAATGATGAGAATCCTCCAGTATTGATGAGAATCCTCCAGTAATGATGAGAATCCTCCAGTAATGATGAGAATCCTCCAGTAATGATGAGAATCCTCCAGTATTGATGAGAATCCTCCAGTAATGATGAGAGTCCTCCAGTATTGATGACCATCCTCCAGTAATGATGAGAATCCTCCAGTAATGATGGGAATCCTCCAGTAATGATAAGAATCCTCCAGTATTGATTAGAATCCACCAGTAATGATGAGAATCCTCCAGTAATGATAAGAGTCCTCCAGTAATGATGAGAATCCTCCAGTATTGATGAGAGTCCTCCAGTAATGATGAGAATCCTCCAGTATTGATGAGAATCCTCCAGTAATGATGAGAATCCTCCAGTAATGATGAGAATCCTCCAGTAATGATGATAGTCCTCCAGTATTGATTAGAATCCTCCAGTAATGATGAGAGTCCTCCAGTAATGATGGGAATCCTCCAGTAATGATGACAATCCTCCAGTATTGATGAGAGTCCTCCAGTAATGATGAGAATCCTCCAGTATTGATGAGAATCCTCCAGTAATGATGAGAATCCTCCAGTAATGATGAGAATCCTCCAGTAATGATGAGAATCCTCCAGTATTGATGAGAGTCCTCCAGTAATGATGAGAGTCCTCCAGTAATGATGAGAATCCTCCAGTATTGATGAGAATCCTCCAGTAATGATGAGAGTCCTCCAGTAATGATGAGAATCCTCCAGTATTGATGAGAATCCTCCAGTAATGATGAGAATCCTCCAGTAATGATGAGAATCCTCCAGTAATGATGAGAATCCTCCAGTATTGATGAGAATCCTCCAGTAATGATGAGAGTCCTCCAGTATTGATGACCATCCTCCAGTAATGATGAGAATCCTCCAGTAATGATGGGAATCCTCCAGTAATGATGAGAATCCTCCAGTATTGATGAGAGTCCTCCAGTAATGATGAGAATCCTCCAGTAATGATGAGAGTCCTCCAGTATTGATGAGAATCCTCCAGTAATGATGAGAGTCCTCCAGTAATGATGAGAATCCTCCAGTAATGATGAGAATCCTCCAGTAATGATGAGAATCCTCCAGTAATGATGAGAATCCTCCAGTAATGATGAGAGTCCTCCAGTAATGATGAGAGTCCTCCAGTAATGATGAGAATACTCCAGTAATGATGATAGTCCTCCAGTATTGATTAGAATCCTCCAGTAATGATGAGAGTCCTCCAGTAATGATGGGAATCCTCCAGTAATGATGAGAATCCTCCAGTATTGATGAGAGTCCTCCAGTAATGATGAGAATCCTCCAGTATTGATGAGAATCCTCCAGTAATGATGAGAATCCTCCAGTAATGATGAGAATCCTCCAGTATTGATGAGAGTCCTCCAGTAATGATGAGAGTCCTCCAGTATTGATGAGAATCCTCCAGTAATGATGAGAGTCCTCCAGTAATGATGGGAATCCTCCAGTAATGATGAGAATCCTCCAGTATTGATGAGAATCCTCCAATAATGATGAGAATTCTCCAGTATTGATGAGAATCCTCCAGTAATTATGAGAATCCTCCAGTAATGATGATAGTCCTCCAGTATTGATTAGAATCCTCCAGTAATGATGAGAGTCCTCCAGTAATGATGGGAATCCTCCAGTAATGATGACAATCCTCCAGTATTGATGAGAGTCCTCCAGTAATGATGAGAATCCTCCAGTATTGATGAGAATCCTCCAGTAATGATGAGAATCCTCCAGTAATGATGAGAGTCCTCCAGTAATGATGAGAATCCTCCAGTATTGATGAGAATCCTCCAGTAATGATGAGAATCCTCCAGTAATGATGAGAATCCTCCAGTAATGATGAGAATCCTCCAGTATTGATGAGAATCCTCCAGTAATGATGAGAGTCCTCCAGTATTGATGACCATCCTCCAGTAATGATGAGAATCCTCCAGTAATGATGGGAATCCTCCAGTAATGATGAGAATCCTCCAGTATTGATGAGAGTCCTCCAGTAATGATGAGAGTCCTCCAGTATTGATGAGAATCCTCCAGTAATGATGAGAGTCCTCCAGTAATGATGAGAATCCTCCAGTAATGATGAGAATCCTCCAGTAATGATGAGAATCCTCCAGTAATGATGAGAATCCTCCAGTAATGATGAGAGTCCTCCAGTAATGATGAGAATCATCCAGTAATGATGAGAATCCTCCAGTAATGATGAGAGTCCTCCAGTAATGATGAGAATCATCCAGTAATGATGAGAATCCTCCAGTAATGATGAGAGTCCTCCAGTAATGATGAGAATCCTCCAGTAATGATGAGAGTCCTCCAGTAATGATGAGAATCCTCCAGTAATGATGAGAATCCTCCAGTAATGATGAGAATCCTCCAGTAATGATGAGAATCCTCCAGTAATGATGAGAGTCCTCCAGTAATGATGAGAATCCTCCAGTATTGATGAGAGTCCTCCAGTAATGATGGGAATCCTCCAGTAATGATGAGAATCCTCCAGTAATGATGAGAGTCCTCCAGTATTGATGAGAGACCTCCAGTAATGATGAGAATCCTCCAGTAATGATGAGAATCCTCCAGTAATGATGAGAATCCTCCAGTAATGATGAGAATCCTCCAGTATTGATGAGAGTCCTCCAGTAATGATGAGAATCCTCCAGTAATGATGAGAGTCCTCCAGTAATGATGAGAATCCTCCAGTATTGATGAGAGTCCTCCAGTAATGATGGGAATCCTCCAGTAATGATGAGAATCCTCCAGTAATGATGAGAGTCCTCCAGTATTGATGAGAGACCTCCAGTAATGATGAGAATCCTCCAGTAATGATGAGAATCCTCCAGTAATGATGAGAATCCTCCAGTAATGATGAGAATCCTCCAGTATTGATGAGA
>NW_027441029.1:15000-30000 GCF_031893055.1 Leptodactylus fuscus
TTGTGTAAGCAGCGGTGTGGGGTGCGGGGCTCGGCATTGTGGGGCAGCCGCTCTCAGGTCCACCCACCACTAACTAGAGGATGACTTCTACATCGTAGCTAACTAAACCCTGACCGACACACCCAAACTGGCTACAAGGTGACTCCGCCCACCTTCTAGAAACCTCAGAGCAGATGTCACCCCACATGGACAGAAAGCCGGGGTAACAGCGGATTAACCCTTAGAGGCCCACCATGAAGTACAGTAAACAGTAGAAACACCCGAAACATTGTCAGATCAACCAAATGCTCCATCCCCCGGATTCGTGTACTAGTGGTGGGGGGCGGATGGAGGGCAGAAGTTTGGGACTCTACCCTGACGCTCGTCTCTACCCTGGCGCCCACGTCCACCCTGACGCCCACGTCCACCCTGACGCCCACGTCCACCCTGACGCCCACGTCCACCCTGACGCCCACGTCCACCCTGACGCCCACGTCCACCCTGACGCCCACGTCCACCCTGACGCTCACTTCCACCCTGACGCCCACCCTGACGCCCACGTCCACCCTGACGCCCGCGTCCACCCTGACGCCCGCGTCCACCCTGACGCCCGCGTCCACCCTGACGCCCACTTCCACCCTGACGCCCACGTCCACCCTGACGCCCACGTCCACCCTGACGCCCACGTCCACCCTGACGCCCACGTCCACCCTGACGCCCACGTCCACCCTGACGCTCACTTCCACCCTGACGCCCACCCTGACGCCCACGTCCACCCTGACGCCCGCGTCCACCCTGACGCCCGCGTCCACCCTGACGCCCGCGTCCACCCTGACGCCCGCGTCCACCCTGACGCCCGCTTCCACCCTGACGCCCACGTCCACCCTGACGCTCACGTCCACCCTGACGCTCACGTCCACCCTGACGCTCACGTCTACTCCGGCCGGTTCTTATTTTTCTGTATTTGAAGCTACAAACATTGATTTAGCATAAAGAGGAGGAAGAGAAGCAGAAACCAAGCGGTAAACAAGGCAGTAAATCAATGGGAGAGTGCGGCGGCCGCTCAATGATCCAACCGGGTCATAAATCCAGAGCCGTGTCTGACACCCAAACCAAACAGCAATCAATGTGAACAGTTGTCTACACACAATGGATGTCACGCGGCGCAGACCTCATAATGACGGCAGACGGCTCTCTCATTATCCATATCAAGTGTCACAAATCATCAGCTTATTATGTGGATGATGGTGAATAGAAAGCGATTACTACATAAGATACTGACACAATCAAGGAGAGCGTCAGGGCCTGCCCAAATAGAGGCCTCAGCGGTCACGGCCGGAGCGGTGTCTGACACGACATAAAGGAGTCTCAGCTGTGAATTGTCAAGTCCACAGATCAAGGTGTTATGGAGGGGTAGACAAAGAATGGCTCCTCAGGGTCAGGACAGTGTGGGAGAGGGGGAGGGGGAGGGGGAGGTCATTTGTGCTTCATGGGCAAGGGTAATAGAAATCTGCTGCTCTTCAGGTGCAGAACATTGCAGGAAGGAATCAGGTGTCAGAAGTGGGGTCAGCTGCTCCTCAGGGGCGGGTCAGTGGGGAAAGGTGATAGGAGCCTTTGGCTGTAAAAGGTCAGCACAATATAGGAAGTACATGGGTCCAGGAGTGGGGTCAGCTGCTCCTCTGGGGCAAAGAAGAGGGAAGGGATGGTGGTAAGGGGATTGTAGTGAGGAAGCAGGTATTAGTAGGTGGGGTTAGCTGTTCCTCAGGGGCGGGTCAGTGGGTATAAGTGGTCAGAGGTCAGCTCCTCCTCAGGGGTAGTGTAGTGGGTATTAGTGGTTGGGGGTTAGCTGTTCCTTATGGGCAGGGTAGTGGGTATTAGTGGGTATGGTCAGCAACTCCTCAGGGGCATGGTAGTGGTTATTAGTGGGTGGGGTCAGCTCCTGCTCAGGGGCAGGGTAGTGGGTATTAGTGGGTGAGGTCAGCTCCTCCTCAGGGCCATGGTAGTGGTTATTAGTGGAAGACATCAGCTCCTACTCAGGGGCATGGTAGTGGTTAGTAGTGGTTGGAGGTCAGCTTCTCCTCAGGGGCAGGGTAGTGGTTAGTAGTAGTTAGGGGTTAGCTTCTCCTCAGGGGCAGGGTAGTGGTTATTAGTGGGTGGGGTAAGCTCCTTCTCAGGGGCAGGGTAGTGGGTATTAGTGGGTGAGGTCAGCTCCTCCTCATGGGCAGGGTAGTAGGTATTAGTAGGTGAGGTCAGCTCCTTCTCAGGGGCAGGGTAGTGGTTATTAGTGGTTGGAGGTCAGCTCCTCCTCAGGGGAGGGGTAGTGGGTATTAGTGGGTGGGGTCATCTCCTTCTCGGGGGCAGGGTAGTGGATATTAGTGGGTGGGGTCAGCTCCTTCTCGTGGGCAGGGTAGTAGGTATTAGTGGGTGGGGTCAGCTCCTCCTCAGGGGCAGGGTAGTGGATATTAGTGGGTGGGGTCAGCTCCTTCTCGGGGGCAGGGTAGTAGGTATTAGTGGGTGGGGTCAGCTCCTCCTCGGGGCAGGGTAGTGGATATTAGTGGGTGGGGTCAGCTCCTTCTCGGGGGCAGGGTAGTAGGTATTAGTGGGTGGGGTCAGCTCTTCCTCAGGGGAGGGGTAGTGGTTATTAGTGGGTGGGGTCAGCTCCTTCTCAGGGGCAGGGTAGTGGATATTAGTGGTTGGGGGTCAGCTCCTGCTCAGGGGCAGGGTAGTGGTTATTAGTGATTGGGGGGTCAGCTCTTCCTCAGGGGAGGGGTAGTGGTTATTAGTGGGTGGGGTCAGCTCCTCCTCAGGGGTGGGATCAGCGTGCTGCTCCTCATGGATGTTTTATAGCTCATGCAGTAGAGGGCACTGTCTTCTTGTGAGACGGCTGAGGGATACTACAATTCCTGGAAGGCTCCTTGTGGAAGTTTCATGTAGTGCTGATCCTCAGGGAAATAACTCCAGGGCTCCATGCACACAGAGGAATCTCAGCTCACGTATGAAGTCTGAACACGTCCCAGTTCCTCAGCCCGGGCTCAGTCCAGAGACTTGTCCTCATCATAGTGATCTATAGTACCGGGAGGCTTCACATCCTGCACAGTCCAGAGACAGCGCCCCCTATCATCCTCGGGAGGGGAGACGATGGGGGTCGAGGCCTTCAAGCTGAGTCTGGGCCAGGACATCAGCCAATGTGCAGACTGGACTTTTTGGTCTGGTTCCTCTGTGTGCACAGGGTCTTAGGGTGTGAAGTCACATCCGGGACTGTAATATAAACTGCAGAGATTGGTTGTGACAGATCAGAGCGTGTACACACTACGTATTGTGGGGGTGGGCTGGCCCCGGTTGCACCTTCTGTGTCCACACTCCATAAATAAGGAGATGTGACAAGGTTATTGGGATCTTCTGAGCCGGCACATCTGGATCTTGTCTTACGACTTGAGTCTTTGCAGCCTCCTTATAAGTGAGCGGCCCATGAAATATTCAGGTGAGGTAATGAAGTCTGAGAAGTCTAGACATCCAAAAACTGAGGAGAAGTGACTGGAGACATCTGCTCGGCCCAATTATCAGCGCTCCGGCTCAAGTGTTTGTTATGAAAGAGAAGAAGCTGAATCAGTTCCTTGAGTTCTGCAAGACTTGTCATCAATGCAAAGATTAGCATCACAATGACGGAAGACGCCGCGGTAATGTGGAAACTGAACCCCCGCCATGGAAGACGCTACCGAAACGGAGAAGACATCAAGTGTCTGCCGAGGAGTCACCGCCCGCTGCTCCGGCATTACATAAGGAATAGCTAAGAACCTCAGAAGGAAGGAGAAGAAAGATCCGGAGAAACATCATAAGAGGACAGGACGGCGTCTACACCTGCAGACAACGGAAATCTCCAGATACAAGACGCCGCCGATCAGGAGGAGAAGACGCAGCTTGTGCGGAGAAAGAAACATCTCGTTATTATGCAGCGAAACCAAGAAGAAGGAAAGGAAAGAGATATACGAGTATAAGATCACACCATGGAGTATGGACCCTGAGTGTATACAGATATGTCCGCCCTGTAGAGATATAGATATATCCATCTCCTATAGATAATATACAGAAATATCCATCACCGATAGATAATATACAGAAATATCCATCACCGATAGATAATATACAGAAATATCCATCACCTATAGATAATATACAGAAATAGCCATCACCTATAGATAATATACAGAAATATCCATCACTTATAGATAATATACAGAAATATCCATCACCTATAGATAATATATAGAGATATCCATCACCGATAGATAATATACAGAAATATCCATCACCGATAGATAATATACAGAAATATCCATCACCGATAGATAATATACAGAAATATCCATCACCTATAGATAATATACAGAAACATCCATCACCTATAGATAATATACAGAAATATCCATCACCTATAGATAATATACAGAAATATCCATCACTTATAGATAATATACAGAAATATCCATCACCTATAGATAATATATAGAGATATCCATCACCGATAGATAATATACAGAAATATCCATCACCGATAGATAATATACAGAAATATCCATCACCGATAGATAATATACAGAAATATCCATCACCTATAGATAATATACAGAAATATCCATCACCTATAGATAATATATAGAAATATCCATCACCTATAGATAATATATAGAGATATCCATCACCGATAGATAATATACAGAAATATCCATCACCTATAGATAATATACAGAAATAGCCATCACCTATAGATAATATACAGAAATATCCATCACCTATAGATAATATACAGAAACATCCATCACCTATAGATAATATACAGAAATATCCATCACCTATAGATAATATACAGAAATATCCATCACCTATAGATAATATACAGAAATATCCATCACCTATAGATAATATATAGAGATATCCATCACCGATAGATAACATACAGAAATATCCATCACCTATAGATAATATACAGAAATATCCATCTCCTATAGATAATATACAGCAATATCCATCTCCTATAGATAATATACAGCAATATCCATCACCTATAGATAATATACAGAAACAGCCATCACCTATAGATAATATACAGAAATATCCACTGTCTATAGATAATATACAGAAACATCCATCACCTATAGATAATATACAGAAATATCCATCACCTATAGATAATATACAGATATATCCACTGTCTATAGATAATATACAGAAATATCCACTGTCTATAGATAATATACAGAAATATCCATCACCTATAGATAATATACAGAAATATCCATCACCTATAGATAATATACAGAAATATCCACTGTCTATAGATAATATACAGAAATATCCATCACCTATAAATAATAAACAGAAAAATCCACTGTCTATAGATAATATACAGAAATATCCATCTCCTATAGATAATATACAGAAATATCCATCACCTATAGATAATATACAGAAATATCCATCACCTATAGATAATAAACAGAAATATCCACTGTCTATAGATAATATACAGAGATATCCATCACCTATAGATAATATACAGAAATATCCATCTCCTATAGATAATATACAGAAATATCCATCACCTATAGATAATATACAGAAATATCCATCACCTATAGATAATATACAGAAATATCCATCTCCTATAGATAATATACAGAAATATCCATCACCTATAGATAATAAACAGAAATATCCACTGTCTATAGATAATATACAGAAATATCCATCACCTATAGATAATATACAGAAATATCCATCTCCTATAGATAATATACAGAAATATCCATCACCTATAGATAATATACAGAAATATCCATCACCTATAGATAATATACAGAAATATCCATCTCCTATAGATAATATACAGCAATATCCATCTCCTATAGATAATATACAGCAATATCCATCACCTATACATAATATACAGATATATTCATCACCTATAGATAATATACAGAAATATCCATCACCTATAGATAATATACAGAAATATCCACTGTCTATAGATAATATACAGAAATATCCATCACCTATAAATAATAAACAGAAAAATTCACTGTCTATAGATAATATACAGAAATATCCATCTCCTATAGATAATATACAGAAATATCCATCACCTATAGATAATATACAGAAATATCCATCACCTATAGATAATAAACAGAAATATCCACTGTCTATAGATAATATACAGAGATATCCATCACCTATAGATAATATACAGAAATATCCATCTCCTATAGATAATATACAGAAATATCCATCACCTATAGATAATATACAGAAATATCCATCACCTATAGATAATATACAGAAATATCCATCTCCTATAGATAATATACAGAAATATCCATCACCTATAGATAATAAACAGAAATATCCACTGTCTATAGATAATATACAGAAATATCCATCACCTATAGATAATATACAGAAATATCCATCTCCTATAGATAATATACAGAAATATCCATCACCTATAGATAATATACAGAAATATCCATCACCTATAGATAATATACAGCTATATCCACTGTCTATAGATAATATACAGAAATATCCATCAAATATAGATAATATACAGAAATATCCACTCTCTATAGATAATATACAGAAACATCCATCACCTATAGATAATATACAGAAATATCCATCACCTATAGATAATATACAGAAATATCCATCACCTATAGATAATATACAGAAATATCCATCTCCTATAGATAATATACAGCAATATCCATCTCCTATAGATAATATACAGCAATATCCATCACCTATACATAATATACAGATATATTCATCACCTATAGATAATATACAGAAATATCCATCACCTATAGATAATATACAGAAATAGCCATCACCTATAGATAATATACAGAAACATCCATCACCTGTAGATAATATACAGAAATATCCACTGTCTATAGATAATATACAGAAACATCCATCAACTATAGATAATATACAGAAATATCCATCACCTATAGATAATATACAGATATATCCACTGTCTATAGATAATATACAGAAATATCCACTGTTTATAGATAATATACAGAAATATCCATCATCTATAGATAATAAACAGAAATATCCACTGTCTATAGATAATATACAGAAACATCCATCACCTATAGATAATATACAGAAATATCCACTGTCTATAGATAATATACAGAAACATCCATCACCTATAGATAATATACAGAAACATCCATCACCTATAGATAATATACAGAAACATCCACTGTCTATAGATAATATACAGAAATATCCATCACCTATAGATAATATACAGAAATATCCACTGTCTATAGATAATATACAGAAATATCCATCACCTATAGATAATATACAGAAATATCCATCTCCTATAGATAATATACAGAAATATCCATCACCTATAGATAATAAACAGAAATATCCACTGTCTATAGATAATATACAGAAATATCCATCACCTATAGATAATATACAGAAATATCCATCTCCTATAGATAATATACAGAAATATCCATCACCTATAGATAATATACAGAAATATCCACTGTCTATAGATAATATACAGAAATATCCATCACCTATAGATAATAAACAGAAATATCCACTGTCTATAGATAATATACAGAAATATCCATCACCTATAGATAATATACAGAAATATCCATCTCCTATAGATAATATACAGAAATATCCATCACCTATAGATAATATACAGAAATATCCATCACCTATAGATAATATACAGAAATATCCATCTCCTATAGATAATATACAGAAATATCCATCACCTATAGATAATAAACAGAAATATCCACTGTCTATAGATAATATACAGAAATATCCATCACCTATAGATAATATACAGAAATATCCATCTCCTATAGATAATATACAGAAATATCCATCACCTATAGATAATATACAGAAATATCCATCACCTATAGATAATATACAGATATATCCACTGTCTATAGATAATATACAGAAATATCCATCAAATATAGATAATATACAGAAATATCCACTCTCTATAGATAATATACAGAAATATCCATCAAATATCGATAATATACAGAAATATCCACTCTCTATAGATAATATACAGAAATATCCATCACCTATCGATAATATACAGATATATCCACTCTCTATAGATAATATACAGAAATATCCATCACCTATAGAAAATATATAGATATATCCATCACCTATAGATAATATAAAGAAACATCCATCACCTATAGATAATATACAGAAATATCCATCACCTATAGATAATATACAGAAATATCCACTGTCTATAGATAATATACAGAAATATCCATCACCTATAGATAATATACAGAAATATCCATCACCTATAGATAATATACAGAAATATCCACTGTCTATAGATAATATACAGAAACATCCATCACCTATAGATAATATACAGAAATATCCATCACCTATAGATAATATACAGATATATCCATCACCTATAGATAATATAAAGAAACATCCATCACCTATAGATAATATACAGAAACATCCATCACCTATAGATAATATAAAGAAACATCCATCACCTATAGATGATATACAGAAATATCCATCACCTATAGATAATATACAGAAATATCCATCACCTATAGATAATATACAGAAATATCCACTGTCTATAGATAATATACAGAAACATCCATCACCTATAGATAATATACAGAAATATCCATCACCTATAGATAATATACAGAAATATCCACTTTCTATAGATAATATACAGAAATATCCACTTTCTATAGATAATATACAGAAATATCCATCTCCTATAGATAATATACAGAAATATCCATCACCTATAGATAATATACAGAAATATCCATCACCTATAGATAATATACAGAAATATCCACTGTCTATAGATAATATACAGAAATATCCATCACCTATAGATAATATACAGAAATATCCATCACCTATAGATAATATACAGAGATATCCATCACCTATAGATAATATACAGAAATATCCACTGTCTATAGATAATATACAGAAATATTAGAGATGAGCAAACAGTGAAATGTTCGATTCGAGTAGCCGCTCAATACTTGACTGTTCGATTGAATATCGAATCCCATTATATTCTATGGGGAATAAATACTCGTTTCAGGGGATCCCACCATTCACCTCAGGAGAGTCACCAAGTCCACTATGACACCCCAGGAAATGATTCCGACACCTCTGCAATGTAACTGGGACAGCAGGGGGCGCATGTCTGGGGGCATCAAGTACCTTTATTATGTCGGGATCCCTGTCAGCTTGCAATATGCAGGAGCTGACTTTTTCCCATAGGAATGCATTGACCAACGTTGATTGGCCGAATGCCATACAGAAGTACAGCATTTGGCCAATCAACACCGGAGCCTCGTCTGTGAGGAGGCGGAGTCTAAGATCGGACCAGATTGGAGACTGCTGTGGACCGATCTTAGACTCTGCCTCCTCCAGCAGAACCAGCGTTGATTGGCCAAATGCTGTACTCTGTATGGCATTCAGCCAATCAACGCTGGTCAATGCATTCCTATGCCGAGATGTAGCAGTGCTGGCCGTGCGCTGAGCTCAACTACTCCGGAGATGTGAACCCTGCTGCATACTCAGCTCTGCTGCATCAGAGACGTAGCAAAACTAAGTGTGCGCTGGCAGCAGGGTTCAACGCACACTCAGCTCTGCTACATCTCTGATGCAGCAGAGCTGAGTGTGCAGCAGGGTTCAGCGCATCTCTGATGCAGCAGGGCTGAGTGTGCAGCAGGGTTCAGCGCATCTCTGATGCAGCAGGGCTGAGTGTGCAGCAGGGTTCAGCGCCTCCTCCAGCAGAACCAGTGTTGATTGGTCGAATGTTGTACTCTGTCTGGCATTCGGCCAATCAACGCTGGTCAATGCATTCCTATGGGAAAAAGTCATCTCCCGCATATCGCAAGCTGACAGGGATCCCGACCAGATAGAGCCCAAAGAGCTGGTGAGTGACATTCCCCCCTAAATAAAGGTAACCCCTAGCTAACCCTCCTGTACATCTGTCCCTGTCTCACAGTCTCATATGACCCGGATATTAAATCCACTATTCGTATAAATTGGAGGTCACCTGATTTCGGCAGCCAATTACTTTTTCCCATTTTTTTTTGATGCCTCCGTTGTCGTAGTTTCTGTCCCACCTCCCCTGCACAGTTATTGGTGCAAAAAACGCGCCAGGGAAGGTGGGAGGGGATACAAACTTTTACTGCGTTTGCTGCGTGGTATTCGATTGGAATCCAATACCTCGAACAGCCTGATATTCGATCGAACATGTCCTTGATCAAACGCTGTTCGCTCATCTCTAATAAATATCCATCACCTATAGATAATATACAGAAATATCCATCACCTATAGATAATATACAGAAATATCCATCACCTATAGATAATATACAGAAATATCCATCACCTATAGATAATATACAGAAATATCCACAGTCCTTCTCTACATATGTCCTGAATGTCCTGGGGAGAGAAAGACGGAGAGCAGAGTCCAAGAAAGAGCAGATGGACCACAGAAGACCCTGAAAGATGAGTCTAGGAAGCCGTAACTTTATACCAGGACCTACAAGAAGCTTTCACCATTACCAAGGTCACAATGTGGGGGCAACTGGGTGGAAGGGGGAAACACTCGTTGTCCAGGAGGAAGCACTCACTGTCCAGGAGGAAGCACTCACTGTCCAGGAGGAAGCACTCACTGTCCAGGAGGAAGCACTCACTGTCCAGGAGGAAGCACTCACTGAGGAAACACTCACTGTCCAGGAGGAAGCACTCACTGTCCAGGAGGAAGCACTCACGGTCCAGGAGGAAGCACTCACTGTCCAGGAGGAAGCACTCACTGTCCAGGAGGAAGCACTCACTGTCCAGGAGGAAGCACTCACTGTCCAGGAGGAAGCACTCACTGTCCAGGAGGAAACACTCACTGTCCAGGAGGAAGCACTCACTGTCCAGGAGGAAACACTCACTGTCCAGGAGGAAGCACTCACTGTCCAGGAGGAAGCACTCACTGTCCAGGAGGAAGCACTCACTGAGGAAACACTCACTGTCCAGGAGGAAGCACACACTGAGGAAACACTCACTGTCCAGGAGGAAGCACTCACTGTCCAGGAGGAAGCACTCACGGTCCAGGAGGAAGCACTCACTGTCCAGGAGGAAGCACTCACTGTCCAGGAGGAAGCACTCGCTGTCCAGGAGGAAGCACTCACTGTCCAGGAGGAAGCACTCACTGTCCAGGAGGAAACACTCACTGTCCAGGAGGAAGCACTCACTGTCCAGGAGGAAGCACTCACGGTCCAGGAGGAAGCACTCACTGTCCAGGAGGAAGCACTCACTGTCCAGGAGGAAGCACTCACTGTCCAGGAGGAAGCACTCACTGTCCAGGAGGAAGCACTCACTGTCCAGGAGGAAACACTCACTGTCCAGGAGGAAGCACTCACTGTCCAGGAGGAAACACTCACTGTCCAGGAGGAAGCACTCACTGTCCAGGAGGAAGCACTCACTGTCCAGGAGGAAGCACACACTGAGGAAACACTCACTGTCCAGGAGGAAGCACTCACTGTCCAGGAGGAAGCACTCACGGTCCAGGAGGAAGCACTCACTGTCCAGGAGGAAGCACTCACTGTCCAGGAGGAAACACTCACTGTCCAGGAGGAAGCACTCACTGTCCAGGAGGAAGCACACACTGAGGAAACACTCACTGTCCAGGAGGAAGCACTCACTGTCCAGGAGGAAGCACTCACTGTCCAGGAGGAAGCACTCACTGTCCAGGAGGAAACACTCACTGTCCAGGAGGAAGCACTCACTGTCCAGGAGGAAACACTCACTGTCCAGGAGGAAGCACTCACTGTCCAGGAGGAAGCACTCACTGTCCAGGAGGAAGCACTCACTGAGGAAACACT
Source organism: Leptodactylus fuscus (assembly GCF_031893055.1). Taxonomy (NCBI): domain Eukaryota; kingdom Metazoa; phylum Chordata; class Amphibia; order Anura; family Leptodactylidae; genus Leptodactylus; species Leptodactylus fuscus. Next base: position 26,958 of record NW_027441029.1, read on the forward strand.
CACTGTCCAGGAGGAAGCACACACTGAGGAAACACTCACTGTCCAGGAGGAAGCACTCACTGTCCAGGAGGAAGCACTCACGGTCCAGGAGGAAGCACTCACTGTCCAGGAGGAAGCACTCACTGTCCAGGAGGAAGCACTCACTGTCCAGGAGGAAGCACTCACTGTCCAGGAGGAAGCACTCACTGTCCAGGAGGAAACACTCACTGTCCAGGAGGAAGCACTCACTGTCCAGGAGGAAGCACTCACGGTCCAGGAGGAAGCACTCACTGTCCAGGAGGAAGCACTCACTGTCCAGGAGGAAGCACTCACTGTCCAGGAGGAAGCACTCACTGTCCAGGAGGAAGCACTCACTGTCCAGGAGGAAACACTCACTGTCCAGGAGGAAGCACTCACTGTCCAGGAGGAAACACTCACTGTCCAGGAGGAAGCACTCACTGTCCAGGAGGAAGCACTCACTGTCCAGGAGGAAGCACACACTGAGGAAACACTCACTGTCCAGGAGGAAGCACTCACTGTCCAGGAGGAAGCACTCACTGTCCAGGAGGAAGCACTCACTGTCCAGGAGGAAACACTCACTGTCCAGGAGGAAGCACTCACTGTCCAGGAGGAAACACTCACTGTCCAGGAGGAAGCACTCACTGTCCAGGAGGAAACACTCACTGTCCAGGAGGAAGCACTCACTGTCCAGGAGGAAGCACACACTGAGGAAACACTCACTGTCCAGGAGGAAGCACTCACGGTCCAGGAGGAAGCACTCATTGTCCAGGAGGAAGCACTCACTGTCCAGGAGGAAACACTCACTGTCCAGGAGGAAGCACTCACAGTCCAGGAGGAAACACTCGTTGTCCAGGAGGAAGCACTCACTGTCCAGGAGGAAACACTCATGGTCCAGGAGGAAGCACTCACTGTCCAGGAGGAAGCACTCACTGTCTAGGCCGAAGTTCATGCAAAAGTTGCTGGAAGAGGTTTCAGGAAGCCAGGGCTTCATCTCAGGACCTAGTCCCAGCCCTCAAGAGACAACCATTACTGAAAAGGCCACTCATGACATTAACATTGTCTGTACCAGGAGAAAACCTCATGTATCCAAGAAAACCGGCAGGAGAACCTAAAATGTAGAAGAAATCTCTAAGAAGCCACCCCTGAGGACTATTGAGAAGTGTGGGGAGCCTTGAGATCAAGGAGATAAAGAAAACCCCTGGGTCCCTCACAACAGAACCCATCTACATAACTGAAGATGTCTCTGAGATATCAGGGACATCAGCTAAAGTCGGGATTACTTCTCTATCTTCTCAAGGTCCTGCTATCAACCCTTAGAATTCTCTTACAATATTGCACCCTCCTTCGGACTACTCTCTTTCTTCAAGACCCCTCTGACCTCTCCGGTCCCTCCTATTTCTTCCAGACCTTTCTGTTTTTATCCAGACTCTTCTGTTCCCTCCAGACCTCTATGTGTCCTTTGTACCATACTGTTCTCTGCCCCCATCCCATCACTTTGGTCCCTCCTGACTCCTGACATGTATGTCTTCTGACAGATTACTTTACTTCTTTACACCACGTTTATCATTAGACTTCTCTTCCCCTCCATAGCTCTCTGACAACTTCTAGAGCCCTCTGTCTCCCCTCCAGACCACTATGTCATCTCCAGATACCTCTTTCTTCTTTAGACACTTCTGTCTACCTCCAAGTTCCTCCATCACTTTTAGACCCTTGTCCACTTTTATACTTTTTTATTCTATTTGGTCCTCTCTGTTTGCCTTAAACTCTTTAGGCCTTCTGTCCACTTTCATGAGCCCTCACCAGACTCCGCTGTGTCCTCCAGACTCATCTATCTCCTGTAGACTCTTCTGTCCTCTCCAGACGTCTCTGTCACCATAGGACTTCTCTGTCCCATCTGGCTCCTCTGTCCCTCACTAGCACTCCCTGTCCCATCCAAAATCTTATTCTCCTCCAGAGTCTCTATCTTACTTAAGAAATGTCTAATCCTCCAGTCCCACCTTTCCTTTCTAGACCCCTCCAGACTCCTCTGCCTCCTTAGGACTTTTCTATCCCTCCAGACTTCTCTGTCCCTCCCGGCGCCCCCTGTCCCAGCCAATATACTCTTACTCCTCCAGAGTCCTCTTTTTTTAGGACTTGTTTTATCCCTCCTGACTCTGCTGTCCCTCATCCCCATGTTCCATCCAGGATCCTCTTTCTCCTCCAGACTCCTCTGTCTCACTTAAGTCCCTGTTCCCTCCATTCCGATCTGCCCCCTCTTGATGCCTCTTTTTCCCTTGAGCCTTCTGTGTCTCCTCTTCCAGTGTTTTTGGCCCACAGGGGACAGTCAGGGGCCCCTATTCTCATATATTTTACCCCCTGTGCCTGTCCTTTACCCTTGTATTCTCAGGGTTCTCCAGGCTTCTGCGCCGGCCAGTCGTTTCTTTTTTTACTTCATCCTTGGTAATTTATTCACACATTACCTTTGCCTGGCTGCTTTGTACCAAACACTCTGTGGCTGCTGGGAATAGCCCTTGTGGCCCCTCGCCTGCGCCCGATCCCCTCCCCTCCCCCCACATCAGCTTTTCACACAAACGGAGGCTTTATTCATTCTCTCGGCAATTGTGAAGAAACTTTCTAGAGACTCAATGCCAAATGCAATTACTAAACTAATGGACAAGTGGACGCCTGGTGGATGCCGGAGATAGACGGCGCCTCAGGCTAACCCGGTCCTGCCCTCACTCTGAAGGGTTAAACTCCATCTTCTGCCTGTCACATTCAATGGTTTTATGGAAGGTCCTCTGCGGCTGTTATTGAGGGGTAAACAGGAGGGGGCGCTCATTCTCCATAACATACACCAGCCCTAGGGAGACTACAGCACCAAAATCTCTTCTTAATCTCTTATCTGCTGTTGTGCATCACTGTGTATGGAGTGCTCCCTGCATGACACTGTGTATGGGGGAGCTCCCTGTATGACACTGTGTATGGGGGAGCTCCCTGCATGACACTGTGTATGGGGATGCTCTCTGTATGACACTGTGTATGGGGGAGCTCTCTGGCTGACACT
>NW_027441030.1:0-46017 GCF_031893055.1 Leptodactylus fuscus
GTTTGATTTTCACCATAGGGTTTCATTGACCGCTTACTCGGCAACTTGTATGAAGCAGGATTTCTACTTTCCCCTTAGCGCTTCATTGATCGTGTACTCTTGAGTATAGCTCGGGCTGAGAATGACGCAGCCATGGGAAAGTTGACAGTTAAGCCTATCTAGTGACAGCCCATCATAGGCTAGCTGGGTGATCTTGCAACTTGTACCATGTCGGAGTTTGATTTTCCCCATAGGGTTTCATTGATCGTGTACTCTTGAGTGTAGCTCGGGCTGAGAAGGTCGCAGCCATGGGAAAGTTGACAGTTAAGCCTATCTAGTGACAGCCCATCATAGGCTAGCTGGGTGATCTTGCAACTTGTACCATGTCGGAGTTTGATTTTCCCCATAGGGTTTCATTGATCGCTTACTCGTGAGTGTAGCACGGGCTGAGAAGGTCGCTGCCATGGGAAAGTTGACAGTTAAGCCTATCTAGTGACAACCCATCATAGGCTAGCTGGGTGATCTTGCAACTTGTATCATGCCGGAGTTTGATTTTCACCATAGGGTTTCATTGACCGCTTACTCGGCAACTTGTATGAAGCAGGATTTCTACTTTCCCCTTAGCGCTTCATTGATCGTGTACTCTTGAGTATAGCTCGGGCTGAGAATGACGCAGCCATGGGAAAGTTGACAGTTAAGCCTATCTAGTGACAGCCCATCATAGGCTAGCTGGGTGATCTTGCAACTTGTACCATGTCGGAGTTTGATTTTCCCCATAGGGTTTCATTGATCGTGTACTCTTGAGTGTAGCTCGGGCTGAGAAGGTCGCAGCCATGGGAAAGTTGACAGTTAAGCCTATCTAGTGACAGCCCATCATAGGCTAGCTGGGTGATCTTGCAACTTGTACCATGTCGGAGTTTGATTTTCCCCATAGGGTTTCATTGATCGCTTACTCGTGAGTGTAGCACGGGCTGAGAAGGTCGCTGCCATGGGAAAGTTGACAGTTAAGCCTATCTAGTGACAACCCATCATAGGCTAGCTGGGTGATCTTGCAACTTGTATCATGCCGGAGTTTGATTTTCACCATAGGGTTTCATTGATCGCTTACTCGGCAACTTGTATGAAGCAGGATTTCTACTTTCCCCTTAGCGCTTCATTGATTGTGTACTCTTGAGTGTAGCTCGGGCTGAGAATGACGCAGCCATGGGAAAGTTGACAGTTAAGCCTATCTAGTGACAACCCATCATAGGCTAGCTGGGTGATCTTGCAACTTGTACCATGTCGGAGTTTGATTTTCCCCATAGGGTTTCATTGATCGTGTACTCTTGAGTGTAGCTCGGGCTGAGAAGGTCGCAGCCATGGGAAAGTTGACAGTTAAGCCTATCTAGTGACAGCCCATCATAGGCTAGCTGGGTGATCTTGCAACTTGTACCATGTCGGAGTTTGATTTTCCCCATAGGGTTTCATTGATCGCTTACTCGTGAGTGTAGCACGGGCTGAGAAGGTCGCTGCCATGGGAAAGTTGACAGTTAAGCCTATCTAGTGACAACCCATCATAGGCTAGCTGGGTGATCTTGCAACTTGTATCATGCCGGAGTTTGATTTTCACCATAGGGTTTCATTGATCGCTTACTCGGCAACTTGTATGAAGCAGGATTTCTACTTTCCCCTTAGCGCTTCATTGATTGTGTACTCTTGAGTGTAGCTCGGGCTGAGAATGACGCAGCCATGGGAAGGTTGACAGTTAAGCCTATCTAGTGACAACCCATCATAGGCTAGCTGGGTGATCTTGCAACTTGTACCATGTCGGAGTTTGATTTTCCCCATAGGGTTTCATTGATCGCTTACTCGTGAGTGTAGCACGGGCTGAGAAGGTCGCTGCCATGGGAAAGTTGACAGTTAAGCCTATCTAGTGACAACCCATCATAGGCTAGCTGGGTGATCTTGCAACTTGTATCATGCCGGAGTTTGATTTTCACCATAGGGTTTCATTGATCGCTTACTCGGCAACTTGTATGAAGCAGGATTTCTACTTTCCCCTTAGCGCTTCATTGATTGTGTACTCTTGAGTGTAGCTCGGGCTGAGAATGACGCAGCCATGGGAAAGTTGACAGTTAAGCCTATCTAGTGACAGCCCATCATAGGCTAGCTGGGTGATCTTGCAACTTGTACCATGTCGGAGTTTGATTTTTCCCATAGGGTTTCATTGATCGCTTACTCGTGAGTGTAGCACGGGCTGAGAACGTCGCTGCCATGGGAAAGTTGACAGTTAAGCCTATCTAGTGACAACCCATCATAGGCTAGCTGGGTGATCTTGCAACTTGTATCATGCCGGAGTTTGATTTTCACCATAGGGTTTCATTGACCGCTTACTCGGCAACTTGTATGAAGCAGGATTTCTACTTTCCCCTTAGCGCTTCATTGATCGTGTACTCTTGAGTATAGCTCGGGCTGAGAATGACGCAGCCATGGGAAAGTTGACAGTTAAGCCTATCTAGTGACAGCCCATCATAGGCTAGCTGGGTGATCTTGCAACTTGTACCATGTCGGAGTTTGATTTTCCCCATAGGGTTTCATTGATCGTGTACTCTTGAGTGTAGCTCGGGCTGAGAAGGTCGCAGCCATGGGAAAGTTGACAGTTAAGCCTATCTAGTGACAGCCCATCATAGGCTAGCTGGGTGATCTTGCAACTTGTACCATGTCGGAGTTTGATTTTCCCCATAGGGTTTCATTGATCGCTTACTCGTGAGTGTAGCACGGGCTGAGAAGGTCGCTGCCATGGGAAAGTTGACAGTTAAGCCTATCTAGTGACAACCCATCATAGGCTAGCTGGGTGATCTTGCAACTTGTATCATGCCGGAGTTTGATTTTCACCATAGGGTTTCATTGACCGCTTACTCGGCAACTTGTATGAAGCAGGATTTCTACTTTCCCCTTAGCGCTTCATTGATCGTGTACTCTTGAGTATAGCTCGGGCTGAGAATGACGCAGCCATGGGAAAGTTGACAGTTAAGCCTATCTAGTGACAGCCCATCATAGGCTAGCTGGGTGATCTTGCAACTTGTACCATGTCGGAGTTTGATTTTCCCCATAGGGTTTCATTGATCGTGTACTCTTGAGTGTAGCTCGGGCTGAGAAGGTCGCAGCCATGGGAAAGTTGACAGTTAAGCCTATCTAGTGACAGCCCATCATAGGCTAGCTGGGTGATCTTGCAACTTGTACCATGTCGGAGTTTGATTTTCCCCATAGGGTTTCATTGATCGCTTACTCGTGAGTGTAGCACGGGCTGAGAAGGTCGCTGCCATGGGAAAGTTGACAGTTAAGCCTATCTAGTGACAACCCATAATAGGCTAGCTGGGTGATCTTGCAACTTGTATCATGCCGGAGTTTGATTTTCACCATAGGGTTTCATTGATCGCTTACTCGGCAACTTGTATGAAGCAGGATCTCTACTTTCCCCTTAGCGCTTCATTGATCGTGTACTCTTGAGTGTAGCTCGGGCTGAGAAGGTCGCAGCCATGGGAAAGTTGACAGTTAAGCCTATCTAGTGACAGCCCATCATAGGCTAGCTGGGTGATCTTGCAACTTGTACCATGTCGGAGTTTGATTTTCCCCATAGGGTTTCATTGATCGCTTACTCGTGAGTGTAGCACGGGCTGAGAAGGTCGCTGCCATGGGAAAGTTGACAGTTAAGCCTATCTAGTGACAACCCATCATAGGCTAGCTGGGTGATCTTGCAACTTGTATCATGCCGGAGTTTGATTTTCACCATAGGGTTTCATTGATCGCTTACTCGGCAACTTGTATGAAGCAGGATTTCTACTTTCCCCTTAGCGCTTCATTGATTGTGTACTCTTGAGTGTAGCTCGGGCTGAGAATGACGCAGCCATGGGAAAGTTGACAGTTAAGCCTATCTAGTGACAACCCATCATAGGCTAGCTGGGTGATCTTGCAACTTGTACCATGTCGGAGTTTGATTTTCCCCATAGGGTTTCATTGACCGTGTACTCTTGAGTGTAGCTCGGGCTGAGAAGGTCGCAGCCATGGGAAAGTTGACAGTTAAGCCTATCTAGTGACAGCCCATCATAGGCTAGCTGGGTGATCTTGCAACTTGTACCATGTCGGAGTTTGATTTTCCCCATAGGGTTTCATTGATCGCTTACTCGTGAGTGTAGCACGGGCTGAGAAGGTCGCTGCCATGGGAAAGTTGACAGTTAAGCCTATCTAGTGACAACCCATCATAGGCTAGCTGGGTGATCTTGCAACTTGTATCATGCCGGAGTTTGATTTTCACCATAGGGTTTCATTGACCGCTTACTCGGCAACTTGTATGAAGCAGGATTTCTACTTTCCCCTTAGCGCTTCATTGATTGTGTACTCTTGAGTGTAGCTCGGGATGAGAATGACGCAGCCATGGGAAAGTTGACAGTTAAGCCTATCTAGTGACAACCCATCATAGGCTAGCTGGGTGATCTTGCAACTTGTACCATGTCGGAGTTTGATTTTCCCCATAGGGTTTCATTGATCGTGTACTCTTGAGTATAGCTCGGGCTGAGAAGGTCGCAGCCATGGGAAAGTTGACAGTTAAGCCTATCTAGTGACAGCCCATCATAGGCTAGCTGGGTGATCTTGCAACTTGTACCATGTCGGAGTTTGATTTTCCCCATAGGGTTTCATTGATCGCCTTCTCGTGAGTGTAGCACGGGCTGAGAAGGTCGCTGCCATGGGAAAGTTGACACTTAAGCCTATCTAGTGACAACCCATCATAGGCTAGCTGGGTGATCTTGCAACTTGTATCATGCCGGAGTTTGATTTTCACCATAGGGTTTCATTGATCGCTTACTAGGCAACTTGTATGAAGCAGGATTTCTACTTTCCCCTTAGCGCTTCATTGATTGTGTACTCTTGAGTGTAGCTCGGGCTGAGAATGACGCAGCCATGGGAAGGTTGACAGTTAAGCCTATCTAGTGACAACCCATCATAGGATAGCTGGGTGATCTTGCAACTTGTACCATGTCGGAGTTTGATTTTCCCCATAGGGTTTCATTGATCGTGTACTCTTGAGTGTAGCTCGGGCTGAGAAGGTCGCAGCCATGGGAAAGTTGACAGTTAAGCCTATCTAGTGACAGCCCATCATAGGCTAGCTGGGTGATCTTGCAACTTGTACCATGTCGGAGTTTGATTTTCCCCATAGGGTTTCATTGATCGCTTACTCGTGAGTGTAGCACGGGCTGAGAAGGTCGCTGCCATGGGAAAGTTGACAGTTAAGCCTATCTAGTGACAACCCATAATAGGCTAGCTGGGTGATCTTGCAACTTGTATCATGCCGGAGTTTGATTTTCACCATAGAGTTTCATTGATCGCTTACTCGGCAACTTGTATGAAGCAGGATTTCTACTTTCCCCTTAGCGCTTCATTGATTGTGTACTCTTGAGTGTAGCTCGGGCTGAGAATGACGCAGCCATGGGAAAGTTGACAGTTAAGCCTATCTAGTGACAACCCATCATAGGCTAGCTGGGTGATCTTGCAACTTGTACCATGTCGGAGTTTGATTTTCCCCATAGGGTTTCATTGATCGTGTACTCTTGAGTGTAGCTCGAGCTGAGAAGGTCGCAGCCATGGGAAAGTTGACAGTTAAGCCTATCTAGTGACAGCCCATCATAGGCTAGCTGGGTGATCTTGCAACTTGTACCATGTCGGAGTTTGATTTTCCCCATAGAGTTTCATTGATCGCTTACTCGTGAGTGTAGCACGGGCTGAGAAGGTCGCTGCCATGGGAAAGTTGACAGTTAAGCCTATCTAGTGACAACCCATCATAGGCTAGCTGGGTGATCTTGCAACTTGTATCATGCCGGAGTTTGATTTTCACCATAGGGTTTCATTGATCGCTTACTCGGCAACTTGTATGAAGCAGGATTTCTACTTTCCCCTTAGCGCTTCATTGATCGTGTACTCTTGAGTGTAGCTCGGGCTGAGAATGACGCAGCCATGGGAAAGTTGACAGTTAAGCCTATCTAGTGACAGCCCATCATAGGCTAGCTGGGTGATCTTGCAACTTGTACCATGTCGGAGTTTGATTTTCCCCATAGGGTTTCATTGATCGCTTACTCGTGAGTGTAGCACGGGCTGAGAAGGTCGCTGCCATGGGAAAGTTGACAGTTAAGCCTATCTAGTGACAACCCATCATAGGCTAGCTGGGTGATCTTGCAACTTGTATCATGCCGGAGTTTGATTTTCACCATAGGGTTTCATTGATCGCTTACTCGGCAACTTGTATGAAGCAGGATTTCTACTTTCCCCTTAGCGCTTCATTAATCGTCTACTCTTGAGTGTAGCTCGGGCTGAGAATGACGCAGCCATGGGAAAGTTGACAGTTAAGCCTGTCTAGTGACAGCCCATCATAGGCTAGCTGGGTGATCTTGCAACTTGTACCATGTCGGAGTTTGATTTTCCCCATAGGGTTTCATTGATCGTGTACTCTTGAGTGTAGCTCGGGCTGAGAAGGTCGCAGCCATGGGAAAGTTGACAGTTAAGCCTATCTAGTGACAGCCCATCATAGGCTAGCTGGGTGATCTTGCAACTTGTACCATGTCGGAGTTTGATTTTCCCCATAGGGTTTCATTGATCGCTTACTAGTGAGTGTAGCACGGGCTGAGAAGGTCGCTGCCATGGGAAAGTTGACAGTTAAGCCTATCTAGTGACAACCCATCATAGGCTAGCTGGGTGATCTTGCAACTTGTATCATGCCGGAGTTTGATTTTCACCATAGGGTTTCATTGACCGCTTACTCGGCAACTTGTATGAAGCAGGATTTCTACTTTCCCCTTAGCGCTTCATTGATCGTGTACTCTTGAGTATAGCTCGGTCTGAGAATGACGCAGCCATGGGAAAGTTGACAGTTAAGCCTATCTAGTGACAGCCCATCATAGGCTAGCTGGGTGATCTTGCAACTTGTACCATGTCGGAGTTTGATTTTCCCCATAGGGTTTCATTGATCGTGTACTCTTGAGTGTAGCTCGGGCTGAGAAGGTCGCAGCCATGGGAAAGTTGACAGTTAAGCCTATCTAGTGACAGCCCATCATAGGCTAGCTGGGTGATCTTGCAACTTGTACCATGTCGGAGTTTGATTTTCCCCATAGGGTTTCATTGATCGCTTACTCGTGAGTGTAGCACGGGCTGAGAAGGTCGCTGCCATGGGAAAGTTGACAGTTAAGCCTATCTAGTGACAACCCATAATAGGCTAGCTGGGTGATCTTGCAACTTGTATCATGCCGGAGTTTGATTTTCACCATAGGGTTTCATTGATCGCTTACTCGGCAACTTGTATGAAGCAGGATTTCTACTTTCCCCTTAGCGCTTCATTGATTGTGTACTCTTGAGTGTAGCTCGGGCTGAGAATGACGCAGCCATGGGAAAGTTGACAGTTAAGCCTATCTAGTGACAACCCATCATAGGCTAGCTGGGTGATCTTGCAACTTGTACCATGTCGGAGTTTGATTTTCCCCATAGGGTTTCATTGATCGCTTACTCGTGAGTGTAGCACGGGCTGAGAAGGTCGCTGCCATGGGAAAGTTGACAGTTAAGCCTATCTAGTGACAACCCATAATAGGCTAGCTGGGTGATCTTGCAACTTGCATCATGCCGGAGTTTGATTTTCACCATAGGGTTTCATTGATCGCTTACTCGGCAACTTGTATGAAGCAGGATTTCTACTTTCCCCTTAGCGCTTCATTGATTGTGTACTCTTGAGTGTAGCTCGGGCTGAGAATGACGCAGCCATGGGAAAGTTGACAGTTAAGCCTATCTAGTGACAGCCCATCATAGGCTAGCTGGGTGATCTTGCAACTTGTACCATGTCGGAGTTTGATTTTCCCCATAGGGTTTCATTGATCGCTTACTCGTGAGTGTAGCACGGGCTGAGAACGTCGCTGCCATGGGAAAGTTGACAGTTAAGCCTATCTAGTGACAACCCATCATAGGCTAGCTGGGTGATCTTGCAACTTGTATCATGCCGGAGTTTGATTTTCACCATAGGGTTTCATTGACCGCTTACTCGGCAACTTGTATGAAGCAGGTTTTCTACTTTCCCCTTAGCGCTTCATTGATCGTGTACTCTTGAGTATAGCTCGGGCTGAGAATGACGCAGCCATGGGAAAGTTGACAGTTAAGCCTATCTAGTGACAGCCCATCATAGGCTAGCTGGGTGATCTTGCAACTTGTACCATGTCGGAGTTTGATTTTCCCCATAGGGTTTCATTGATCGCTTACTCGTGAGTGTAGCACGGGCTGAGAAGGTCGCTGCCATGGGAAAGTTGACAGTTAAGCCTATCTAGTGACAACCCATCATAGGCTAGCTGGGTGATCTTGCAACTTGTATCATGCCGGAGTTTGATTTTCACCATAGGGTTTCATTGATCGCTTACTCGGCAACTTGTATGAAGCAGGATTTCTACTTTCCCCTTAGCGCTTCATTGATTGTGTACTCTTGAGTGTAGCTCGGGCTGAGAATGACGCAGCCATGGGAAAGTTGACAGTTAAGCCTATCTAGTGACAACCCATCATAGGCTAGCTGGGTGATCTTGCAACTTGTACCATGTCGGAGTTTGATTTTCCCCATAGGGTTTCATTGACCGTGTACTCTTGAGTGTAGCTCGGGCTGAGAAGGTCGCAGCCATGGGAAAGTTGACAGTTAAGCCTATCTAGTGACAGCCCATCATAGGCTAGCTGGGTGATCTTGCAACTTGTACCATGTCGGAGTTTGATTTTCCCCATAGGGTTTCATTGATCGCTTACTCGTGAGTGTAGCACGGGCTGAGAAGGTCGCTGCCATGGGAAAGTTGACAGTTAAGCCTATCTAGTGACAACCCATCATAGGCTAGCTGGGTGATCTTGCAACTTGTATCATGCCGGAGTTTGATTTTCACCATAGGGTTTCATTGACCGCTTACTCGGCAACTTGTATGAAGCAGGATTTCTACTTTCCCCTTAGCGCTTCATTGATTGTGTACTCTTGAGTGTAGCTCGGGATGAGAATGACGCAGCCATGGGAAAGTTGACAGTTAAGCCTATCTAGTGACAACCCATCATAGGCTAGCTGGGTGATCTTGCAACTTGTACCATGTCGGAGTTTGATTTTCCCCATAGGGTTTCATTGATCGTGTACTCTTGAGTATAGCTCGGGCTGAGAAGGTCGCAGCCATGGGAAAGTTGACAGTTAAGCCTATCTAGTGACAGCCCATCATAGGCTAGCTGGGTGATCTTGCAACTTGTACCATGTCGGAGTTTGATTTTCCCCATAGGGTTTCATTGATCGCTTACTCGTGAGTGTAGCACGGGCTGAGAAGGTCGCTGCCATGGGAAAGTTGACAGTTAAGCCTATCTAGTGACAACCCATCATAGGCTAGCTGGGTGATCTTGCAACTTGTATCATGCCGGAGTTTGATTTTCACCATAGGGTTTCATTGACCGCTTACTCGGCAACTTGTGTGAAGCAGGATTTCTACTTTCCCCTTAGCGCTTCATTGATCGTGTACTCTTGAGTATAGCTCGGGCTGAGAATGACGCAGCCATGGGAAAGTTGACAGTTAAGCCTATCTAGTGACAGCCCATCATAGGCTAGCTGGGTGATCTTGCAACTTGTACCATGTCGGAGTTTGATTTTCCCCATAGGGTTTCATTGATCGTGTACTCTTGAGTGTAGCTCGGGCTGAGAAGGTCGCAGCCATGGGAAAGTTGACAGTTAAGTCTATCTAGTGACAGCCCATCATAGGCTAGCTGGGTGATCTTGCAACTTGTACCATGTCGGAGTTTGATTTTCCCCATAGGGTTTCATTGATCGCTTACTCGTGAGTGTAGCACGGGCTGAGAAGGTCGCTGCCATGGGAAAGTTGACAGTTAAGCCTATCTAGTGACAACCCATCATAGGCTAGCTGGGTGATCTTGCAACTTGTATCATGCCGGAGTTTGATTTTCACCATAGGGTTTCATTGACCGCTTACTCGGCAACTTGTATGAAGCAGGATTTCTACTTTCCCCTTAGCGCTTCATTGATCGTGTACTCTTGAGTATAGCTCGGGCTGAGAATGACGCAGCCATGGGAAAGTTGACAGTTAAGCCTATCTAGTGACAGCCCATCATAGGCTAGCTGGGTGATCTTGCAACTTGTACCATGTCGGAGTTTGATTTTCCCCATAGGGTTTCATTGATCGTGTACTCTTGAGTGTAGCTCGGGCTGAGAAGGTCGCAGCCATGGGAAAGTTGACAGTTAAGCCTATCTAGTGACAGCCCATCATAGGCTAGCTGGGTGATCTTGCAACTTGTACCATGTCGGAGTTTGATTTTCCCCATAGGGTTTCATTGATCGCTTACTCGTGAGTGTAGCACGGGCTGAGAAGGTCGCTGCCATGGGAAAGTTGACAGTTAAGCCTATCTAGTGACAACCCATCATAGGCTAGCTGGGTGATCTTGCAACTTGTATCATGCCGGAGTTTGATTTTCACCATAGGGTTTCATTGATCGCTTACTCGGCAACTTGTATGAAGCAGGATTTCTACTTTCCCCTTAGCGCTTCATTGATCGTGTACTCTTGAGTGTAGCTCGGACTGAGAATGACGCAGCCATGGGAAAGTTGACAGTTAAGCCTATCTAGTGACAGCCCATCATAGGCTAGCTGGGTGATCTTGCAACTTGTACCATGTCGGAGTTTGATTTTCCCCATAGGGTTTCATTGATCGCTTACTCGTGAGTGTAGCACGGGCTGAGAAGGTCGCTGCCATGGAAAAGTTGACAGTTAAGCCTATCTAGTGACAACCCATCATAGGCTAGCTGGGTGATCTTGCAACTTGTATCATGCCGGAGTTTGATTTTCACCATAGGGTTTCATTGATCGCTTACTCGGCAACTTGTATGAAGCAGGATTTCTACTTTCCCCTTAGCGCTTCATTGATTGTGTACTCTTGAGTGTAGCTCGGGCTGAGAATGACGCAGCCATGGGAAAGTTGACAGTTAAGCCTATCTAGTGACAACCCATCATAGGCTAGCTGGGTGATCTTGCAACTTGTACCATGTCGGAGTTTGATTTTCCCCATAGGGTTTCATTGATCGTGTACTCTTGAGTGTAGCTCGGGCTGAGAAGGTCGCAGCCATGGGAAAGTTGACAGTTAAGCCTATCTAGTGACAGCCCATCATAGGCTAGCTGGGTGATCTTGCAACTTGTACCATGTCGGAGTTTGATTTTCCCCATAGGGTTTCATTGATCGCTTACTCGTGAGTGTAGCACGGGCTGAGAAGGTCGCTGCCATGGGAAAGTTGACAGTTAAGCCTATCTAGTGACAACCCATCATAGGTTAGCTGGGTGATCTTGCAACTTGTATCATGCCGGAGTTTGATTTTCACCATAGGGTTTCATTGACCGCTTACTCGGCAACTTGTATGAAGCAGGATTTCTACTTTCCCCTTAGCGCTTCATTGATCGTGTACTCTTGAGTATAGCTCGGGCTGAGAATGACGCAGCCATGGGAAAGTTGACAGTTAAGCCTATCTAGTGACAGCCCATCATAGGCTAGCTGGGTGATCTTGCAACTTGTACCATGTCGGAGTTTGATTTTCCCCATAGGGTTTCATTGATCGTGTACTCTTGAGTGTAGCTCGGGCTGAGAAGGTCGCAGCCATGGGAAAGTTGACAGTTAAGCCTATCTAGTGACAGCCCATCATAGGCTAGCTGGGTGATCTTGCAACTTGTACCATGTCGGAGTTTGATTTTCCCCATAGGGTTTCATTGATCGCTTACTCGTGAGTGTAGCACGGGCTGAGAAGGTCGCTGCCATGGGAAAGTTGACAGTTAAGCCTATCTAGTGACAACCCATCATAGGCTAGCTGGGTGATCTTGCAACTTGTATCATGCCGGAGTTTGATTTTCACCATAGGGTTTCATTGATCGCTTACTCGGCAACTTGTATGAAGCAGGATTTCTACTTTCCCCTTAGCGCTTCATTGATTGTGTACTCTTGAGTGTAGCTCGGGCTGAGAATGACGCAGCCATGGGAAAGTTGACAGTTAAGCCTATCTAGTGACAACCCATCATAGGCTAGCTGGGTGATCTTGCAACTTGTACCATGTCGGAGTTTGATTTTCCCCATAGGGTTTCATTGACCGTGTACTCTTGAGTGTAGCTCGGGCTGAGAAGGTCGCAGCCATGGGAAAGTTGACAGTTAAGCCTATCTAGTGACAGCCCATCATAGGCTAGCTGGGTGATCTTGCAACTTGTACCATGTCGGAGTTTGATTTTCCCCATAGGGTTTCATTGATCGCTTACTCGTGAGTGTAGCACGGGCTGAGAAGGTCGCTGCCATGGGAAAGTTGACAGTTAAGCCTATCTAGTGACAACCCATCATAGGCTAGCTGGGTGATCTTGCAACTTGTATCATGCCGGAGTTTGATTTTCACCATAGGGTTTCATTGACCGCTTACTCGGCAACTTGTATGAAGCAGGATTTCTACTTTCCCCTTAGCGCTTCATTGATTGTGTACTCTTGAGTGTAGCTCGGGATGAGAATGACGCAGCCATGGGAAAGTTGACAGTTAAGCCTATCTAGTGACAACCCATCATAGGCTAGCTGGGTGATCTTGCAACTTGTACCATGTCGGAGTTTGATTTTCCCCATAGGGTTTCATTGATCGTGTACTCTTGAGTATAGCTCGGGCTGAGAAGGTCGCAGCCATGGGAAAGTTGACAGTTAAGCCTATCTAGTGACAGCCCATCATAGGCTAGCTGGGTGATCTTGCAACTTGTACCATGTCGGAGTTTGATTTTCCCCATAGGGTTTCATTGATCGCCTTCTCGTGAGTGTAGCACGGGCTGAGAAGGTCGCTGCCATGGGAAAGTTGACACTTAAGCCTATCTAGTGACAACCCATCATAGGCTAGCTGGGTGATCTTGCAACTTGTATCATGCCGGAGTTTGATTTTCACCATAGGGTTTCATTGATCGCTTACTAGGCAACTTGTATGAAGCAGGATTTCTACTTTCCCCTTAGCGCTTCATTGATTGTGTACTCTTGAGTGTAGCTCGGGCTGAGAATGACGCAGCCATGGGAAGGTTGACAGTTAAGCCTATCTAGTGACAACCCATCATAGGATAGCTGGGTGATCTTGCAACTTGTACCATGTCGGAGTTTGATTTTCCCCATAGGGTTTCATTGATCGTGTACTCTTGAGTGTAGCTCGGGCTGAGAAGGTCGCAGCCATGGGAAAGTTGACAGTTAAGCCTATCTAGTGACAGCCCATCATAGGCTAGCTGGGTGATCTTGCAACTTGTACCATGTCGGAGTTTGATTTTCCCCATAGGGTTTCATTGATCGCTTACTCGTGAGTGTAGCACGGGCTGAGAAGGTCGCTGCCATGGGAAAGTTGACAGTTAAGCCTATCTAGTGACAACCCATAATAGGCTAGCTGGGTGATCTTGCAACTTGTATCATGCCGGAGTTTGATTTTCACCATAGAGTTTCATTGATCGCTTACTCGGCAACTTGTATGAAGCAGGATTTCTACTTTCCCCTTAGCGCTTCATTGATTGTGTACTCTTGAGTGTAGCTCGGGCTGAGAATGACGCAGCCATGGGAAAGTTGACAGTTAAGCCTATCTAGTGACAACCCATCATAGGCTAGCTGGGTGATCTTGCAACTTGTACCATGTCGGAGTTTGATTTTCCCCATAGGGTTTCATTGATCGTGTACTCTTGAGTGTAGCTCGAGCTGAGAAGGTCGCAGCCATGGGAAAGTTGACAGTTAAGCCTATCTAGTGACAGCCCATCATAGGCTAGCTGGGTGATCTTGCAACTTGTATCATGCCGGAGTTTGATTTTCACCATAGGGTTTCATTGATCGCTTACTCGGCAACTTGTATGAAGCAGGATTTCTACTTTCCCCTTAGCGCTTCATTGATTGTGTACTCTTGAGTGTAGCTCGGGCTGAGAATGACGCAGCCATGGGAAAGTTGACAGTTAAGCCTATCTAGTGACAACCCATCATAGGCTAGCTGGGTGATCTTGCAACTTGTACCATGTCGGAGTTTGATTTTCCCCATAGGGTTTCATTGATCGTGTACTCTTGAGTGTAGCTCGAGCTGAGAAGGTCGCAGCCATGGGAAAGTTGACAGTTAAGCCTATCTAGTGACAGCCCATCATAGGCTAGCTGGGTGATCTTGCAACTTGTACCATGTCGGAGTTTGATTTTCCCCATAGGGTTTCATTGATCGCTTACTCGTGAGTGTAGCACGGGCTGAGAAGGTCGCTGCCATGGGAAAGTTGACAGTTAAGCCTATCTAGTGACAACCCATCATAGGCTAGCTGGGTGATCTTGCAACTTGTATCATGCCGGAGTTTGATTTTCACCATAGGGTTTCATTGATCGCTTACTCGGCAACTTGTATGAAGCAGGATTTCTACTTTCCCCTTAGCGCTTCATTAATCGTCTACTCTTGAGTGTAGCTCGGGCTGAGAATGACGCAGCCATGGGAAAGTTAACAGTTAAGCCTGTCTAGTGACAGCCCATCATAGGCTAGCTGGGTGATCTTGCAACTTGTACCATGTCGGAGTTTGATTTTCCCCATAGGGTTTCATTGATCGTGTACTCTTGAGTGTAGCTCGGGCTGAGAAGGTCGCAGCCATGGGAAAGTTGACAGTTAAGCCTATCTAGTGACAGCCCATCATAGGCTAGCTGGGTGATCTTGCAACTTGTACCATGTCGGAGTTTGATTTTCCCCATAGGGTTTCATTGATCGCTTACTAGTGAGTGTAGCACGGGCTGAGAAGGTCGCTGCCATGGGAAAGTTGACAGTTAAGCCTATCTAGTGACAACCCATCATAGGCTAGCTGGGTGATCTTGCAACTTGTATCATGCCGGAGTTTGATTTTCACCATAGGGTTTCATTGACCGCTTACTCGGCAACTTGTATGAAGCAGGATTTCTACTTTCCCCTTAGCGCTTCATTGATCGTGTACTCTTGAGTATAGCTCGGTCTGAGAATGACGCAGCCATGGGAAAGTTGACAGTTAAGCCTATCTAGTGACAGCCCATCATAGGCTAGCTGGGTGATCTTGCAACTTGTACCATGTCGGAGTTTGATTTTCCCCATAGGGTTTCATTGATCGTGTACTCTTGAGTGTAGCTCGGGCTGAGAAGGTCGCAGCCATGGGAAAGTTGACAGTTAAGCCTATCTAGTGACAGCCCATCATAGGCTAGCTGGGTGATCTTGCAACTTGTACCATGTCGGAGTTTGATTTTCCCCATAGGGTTTCATTGATCGCTTACTCGTGAGTGTAGCACGGGCTGAGAAGGTCGCTGCCATGGGAAAGTTGACAGTTAAGCCTATCTAGTGACAACCCATAATAGGCTAGCTGGGTGATCTTGCAACTTGTATCATGCCGGAGTTTGATTTTCACCATAGGGTTTCATTGATCGCTTACTCGGCAACTTGTATGAAGCAGGATTTCTACTTTCCCCTTAGCGCTTCATTGATTGTGTACTCTTGAGTGTAGCTCGGGCTGAGAATGACGCAGCCATGGGAAAGTTGACAGTTAAGCCTATCTAGTGACAACCCATCATAGGCTAGCTGGGTGATCTTGCAACTTGTACCATGTCGGAGTTTGATTTTCCCCATAGGGTTTCATTGATCGCTTACTCGTGAGTGTAGCACGGGCTGAGAAGGTCGCTGCCATGGGAAAGTTGACAGTTAAGCCTATCTAGTGACAACCCATAATAGGCTAGCTGGGTGATCTTGCAACTTGCATCATGCCGGAGTTTGATTTTCACCATAGGGTTTCATTGATCGCTTACTCGGCAACTTGTATGAAGCAGGATTTCTACTTTCCCCTTAGCGCTTCATTGATTGTGTACTCTTGAGTGTAGCTCGGGCTGAGAATGACGCAGCCATGGGAAAGTTGACAGTTAAGCCTATCTAGTGACAGCCCATCATAGGCTAGCTGGGTGATCTTGCAACTTGTACCATGTCGGAGTTTGATTTTCCCCATAGGGTTTCATTGATCGCTTACTCGTGAGTGTAGCACGGGCTGAGAACGTCGCTGCCATGGGAAAGTTGACAGTTAAGCCTATCTAGTGACAACCCATCATAGGCTAGCTGGGTGATCTTGCAACTTGTATCATGCCGGAGTTTGATTTTCACCATAGGGTTTCATTGACCGCTTACTCGGCAACTTGTATGAAGCAGGTTTTCTACTTTCCCCTTAGCGCTTCATTGATCGTGTACTCTTGAGTATAGCTCGGGCTGAGAATGACGCAGCCATGGGAAAGTTGACAGTTAAGCCTATCTAGTGACAGCCCATCATAGGCTAGCTGGGTGATCTTGCAACTTGTACCATGTCGGAGTTTGATTTTCCCCATAGGGTTTCATTGATCGCTTACTCGTGAGTGTAGCACGGGCTGAGAAGGTCGCTGCCATGGGAAAGTTGACAGTTAAGCCTATCTAGTGACAACCCATCATAGGCTAGCTGGGTGATCTTGCAACTTGTATCATGCCGGAGTTTGATTTTCACCATAGGGTTTCATTGATCGCTTACTCGGCAACTTGTATGAAGCAGGATTTCTACTTTCCCCTTAGCGCTTCATTGATTGTGTACTCTTGAGTGTAGCTCGGGCTGAGAATGACGCAGCCATGGGAAAGTTGACAGTTAAGCCTATCTAGTGACAACCCATCATAGGCTAGCTGGGTGATCTTGCAACTTGTACCATGTCGGAGTTTGATTTTCCCCATAGGGTTTCATTGACCGTGTACTCTTGAGTGTAGCTCGGGCTGAGAAGGTCGCAGCCATGGGAAAGTTGACAGTTAAGCCTATCTAGTGACAGCCCATCATAGGCTAGCTGGGTGATCTTGCAACTTGTACCATGTCGGAGTTTGATTTTCCCCATAGGGTTTCATTGATCGCTTACTCGTGAGTGTAGCACGGGCTGAGAAGGTCGCTGCCATGGGAAAGTTGACAGTTAAGCCTATCTAGTGACAACCCATCATAGGCTAGCTGGGTGATCTTGCAACTTGTATCATGCCGGAGTTTGATTTTCACCATAGGGTTTCATTGACCGCTTACTCGGCAACTTGTATGAAGCAGGATTTCTACTTTCCCCTTAGCGCTTCATTGATTGTGTACTCTTGAGTGTAGCTCGGGATGAGAATGACGCAGCCATGGGAAAGTTGACAGTTAAGCCTATCTAGTGACAACCCATCATAGGCTAGCTGGGTGATCTTGCAACTTGTACCATGTCGGAGTTTGATTTTCCCCATAGGGTTTCATTGATCGTGTACTCTTGAGTATAGCTCGGGCTGAGAAGGTCGCAGCCATGGGAAAGTTGACAGTTAAGCCTATCTAGTGACAGCCCATCATAGGCTAGCTGGGTGATCTTGCAACTTGTACCATGTCGGAGTTTGATTTTCCCCATAGGGTTTCATTGATCGCTTACTCGTGAGTGTAGCACGGGCTGAGAAGGTCGCTGCCATGGGAAAGTTGACAGTTAAGCCTATCTAGTGACAACCCATCATAGGCTAGCTGGGTGATCTTGCAACTTGTATCATGCCGGAGTTTGATTTTCACCATAGGGTTTCATTGACCGCTTACTCGGCAACTTGTGTGAAGCAGGATTTCTACTTTCCCCTTAGCGCTTCATTGATCGTGTACTCTTGAGTATAGCTCGGGCTGAGAATGACGCAGCCATGGGAAAGTTGACAGTTAAGCCTATCTAGTGACAGCCCATCATAGGCTAGCTGGGTGATCTTGCAACTTGTACCATGTCGGAGTTTGATTTTCCCCATAGGGTTTCATTGATCGTGTACTCTTGAGTGTAGCTCGGGCTGAGAAGGTCGCAGCCATGGGAAAGTTGACAGTTAAGTCTATCTAGTGACAGCCCATCATAGGCTAGCTGGGTGATCTTGCAACTTGTACCATGTCGGAGTTTGATTTTCCCCATAGGGTTTCATTGATCGCTTACTCGTGAGTGTAGCACGGGCTGAGAAGGTCGCTGCCATGGGAAAGTTGACAGTTAAGCCTATCTAGTGACAACCCATCATAGGCTAGCTGGGTGATCTTGCAACTTGTATCATGCCGGAGTTTGATTTTCACCATAGGGTTTCATTGACCGCTTACTCGGCAACTTGTATGAAGCAGGATTTCTACTTTCCCCTTAGCGCTTCATTGATCGTGTACTCTTGAGTATAGCTCGGGCTGAGAATGACGCAGCCATGGGAAAGTTGACAGTTAAGCCTATCTAGTGACAGCCCATCATAGGCTAGCTGGGTGATCTTGCAACTTGTACCATGTCGGAGTTTGATTTTCCCCATAGGGTTTCATTGATCGTGTACTCTTGAGTGTAGCTCGGGCTGAGAAGGTCGCAGCCATGGGAAAGTTGACAGTTAAGCCTATCTAGTGACAGCCCATCATAGGCTAGCTGGGTGATCTTGCAACTTGTACCATGTCGGAGTTTGATTTTCCCCATAGGGTTTCATTGATCGCTTACTCGTGAGTGTAGCACGGGCTGAGAAGGTCGCTGCCATGGGAAAGTTGACAGTTAAGCCTATCTAGTGACAACCCATCATAGGCTAGCTGGGTGATCTTGCAACTTGTATCATGCCGGAGTTTGATTTTCACCATAGGGTTTCATTGATCGCTTACTCGGCAACTTGTATGAAGCAGGATTTCTACTTTCCCCTTAGCGCTTCATTGATCGTGTACTCTTGAGTGTAGCTCGGACTGAGAATGACGCAGCCATGGGAAAGTTGACAGTTAAGCCTATCTAGTGACAGCCCATCATAGGCTAGCTGGGTGATCTTGCAACTTGTACCATGTCGGAGTTTGATTTTCCCCATAGGGTTTCATTGATCGCTTACTCGTGAGTGTAGCACGGGCTGAGAAGGTCGCTGCCATGGAAAAGTTGACAGTTAAGCCTATCTAGTGACAACCCATCATAGGCTAGCTGGGTGATCTTGCAACTTGTATCATGCCGGAGTTTGATTTTCACCATAGGGTTTCATTGATCGCTTACTCGGCAACTTGTATGAAGCAGGATTTCTACTTTCCCCTTAGCGCTTCATTGATTGTGTACTCTTGAGTGTAGCTCGGGCTGAGAATGACGCAGCCATGGGAAAGTTGACAGTTAAGCCTATCTAGTGACAACCCATCATAGGCTAGCTGGGTGATCTTGCAACTTGTACCATGTCGGAGTTTGATTTTCCCCATAGGGTTTCATTGATCGTGTACTCTTGAGTGTAGCTCGGGCTGAGAAGGTCGCAGCCATGGGAAAGTTGACAGTTAAGCCTATCTAGTGACAGCCCATCATAGGCTAGCTGGGTGATCTTGCAACTTGTACCATGTCGGAGTTTGATTTTCCCCATAGGGTTTCATTGATCGCTTACTCGTGAGTGTAGCACGGGCTGAGAAGGTCGCTGCCATGGGAAAGTTGACAGTTAAGCCTATCTAGTGACAACCCATCATAGGTTAGCTGGGTGATCTTGCAACTTGTATCATGCCGGAGTTTGATTTTCACCATAGGGTTTCATTGACCGCTTACTCGGCAACTTGTATGAAGCAGGATTTCTACTTTCCCCTTAGCGCTTCATTGATCGTGTACTCTTGAGTATAGCTCGGGCTGAGAATGACGCAGCCATGGGAAAGTTGACAGTTAAGCCTATCTAGTGACAGCCCATCATAGGCTAGCTGGGTGATCTTGCAACTTGTACCATGTCGGAGTTTGATTTTCCCCATAGGGTTTCATTGATCGTGTACTCTTGAGTGTAGCTCGGGCTGAGAAGGTCGCAGCCATGGGAAAGTTGACAGTTAAGCCTATCTAGTGACAGCCCATCATAGGCTAGCTGGGTGATCTTGCAACTTGTACCATGTCGGAGTTTGATTTTCCCCATAGGGTTTCATTGATCGCTTACTCGTGAGTGTAGCACGGGCTGAGAAGGTCGCTGCCATGGGAAAGTTGACAGTTAAGCCTATCTAGTGACAACCCATCATAGGCTAGCTGGGTGATCTTGCAACTTGTATCATGCCGGAGTTTGATTTTCACCATAGGGTTTCATTGATCGCTTACTCGGCAACTTGTATGAAGCAGGATTTCTACTTTCCCCTTAGCGCTTCATTGATTGTGTACTCTTGAGTGTAGCTCGGGCTGAGAATGACGCAGCCATGGGAAGGTTGACAGTTAAGCCTATCTAGTGACAACCCATCATAGGCTAGCTGGGTGATCTTGCAACTTGTACCATGTCGGAGTTTGATTTTCCCCATAGGGTTTCATTGATCGTGTACTCTTGAGTGTAGCTCGGGCTGAGAAGGTCGCAGCCATGGGAAAGTTGACAGTTAAGCCTATCTAGTGACAGCCCATCATAGGCTAGCTGGGTGATCTTGCAACTTGTACCATGTCGGAGTTTGATTTTCCCCATAGGGTTTCATTGATCGCTTACTCGTGAGTGTAGCACGGGCTGAGAACGTCGCTGCCATGGGAAAGTTGACAGTTAAGCCTATCTAGTGACAACCCATCATAGGCTAGCTGGGTGATCTTGCAACTTGTATCATGCCGGAGTTTGATTTTCACCATAGGTTTCATTGACCGCTTACTCGGCAACTTGTATGAAGCAGGATTTCTACTTTCCCCTTAGCGCTTCATTGATCGTGTACTCTTGAGTATAGCTCGGGCTGAGAATGACGCAGCCATGGGAAAGTTGACAGTTAAGCCTATCTAGTGACAGCCCATCATAGGCTAGCTGGGTGATCTTGCAACTTGTACCATGTCGGAGTTTGATTTTCCCCATAGGGTTTCATTGATCGCTTACTCGTGAGTGTAGCACGGGCTGAGAAGGTCGCTGCCATGGGAAAGTTGACAGTTAAGCCTATCTAGTGACAACCCATCATAGGCTAGCTGGGTGATCTTGCAACTTGTATCATGCCGGAGTTTGATTTTCACCATAGGGTTTCATTGATCGCTTACTCGGCAACTTGTATGAAGCAGGATTTCTACTTTCCCCTTAGCGCTTCATTGATTGTGTACTCTTGAGTGTAGCTCGGGCTGAGAATGACGCAGCCATGGGAAAGTTGACAGTTAAGCCTATCTAGTGACAACCCATCATAGGCTAGCTGGGTGATCTTGCAACTTGTACCATGTCGGAGTTTGATTTTCCCCATAGGGTTTCATTGATGATCGTGTACTCTTGAGTGTAGCTCGGGCTGAGAAGGTCGCAGCCATGGGAAAGTTGACAGTTAAGCCTATCTAGTGACAGCCCATCATAGGCTAGCTGGGTGATCTTGCAACTTGTACATGTCGGAGTTTGATTTTCCCCATAGGGTTTCATTGATCGCTTACTCGTGAGTGTAGCACGGGCTGAGAAGGTCGCTGCCATGGGAAAGTTGACAGTTAAGCCTATCTAGTGACAACCCATCATAGGCTAGCTGGGTGATCTTGCAACTTGTATCATGCCGGAGTTTGATTTTCACCATAGGGTTTCATTGACCGCTTACTCGGCAACTTGTATGAAGCAGGATTTCTACTTTCCCCTTAGCGCTTCATTGATTGTGTACTCTTGAGTGTAGCTCGGGCTGAGAATGACGCAGCCATGGGAAAGTTGACAGTTAAGCCTATCTAGTGACAACCCATCATAGGCTAGCTGGGTGATCTTGCAACTTGTACCATGTCGGAGTTTGATTTTCCCCATAGGGTTTCATTGATCGTGTACTCTTGAGTGTAGCTCGGGCTGAGAAGGTCGCAGCCATGGGAAAGTTGACAGTTAAGCCTATCTAGTGACAGCCCATCATAGGCTAGCTGGGTGATCTTGCAACTTGTACCATGTCGGAGTTTGATTTTCCCCATAGGGTTTCATTGATCGCTTACTCGTGAGTGTAGCACGGGCTGAGAAGGTCGCTGCCATGGGAAAGTTGACAGTTAAGCCTATCTAGTGACAACCCATCATAGGCTAGCTGGGTGATCTTGCAACTTGTATCATGCCGGAGTTTGATTTTCACCATAGGGTTTCATTGACCGCTTACTCGGCAACTTGTGTGAAGCAGGATTTCTACTTTCCCCTTAGCGCTTCATTGATCGTGTACTCTTGAGTATAGCTCGGGCTGAGAATGACGCAGCCATGGGAAAGTTGACAGTTAAGCCTATCTAGTGACAGCCCATCATAGGCTAGCTGGGTGATCTTGCAACTTGTACCATGTCGGAGTTTGATTTTCCCCATAGGGTTTCATTGATCGTGTACTCTTGAGTGTAGCTCGGGCTGAGAAGGTCGCAGCCATGGGAAAGTTGACAGTTAAGCCTATCTAGTGACAGCCCATCATAGGCTAGCTGGGTGATCTTGCAACTTGTACCATGTCGGAGTTTGATTTTCCCCATAGGGTTTCATTGATCGCTTACTCGTGAGTGTAGCACGGGCTGAGAAGGTCGCTGCCATGGGAAAGTTGACAGTTAAGCCTATCTAGTGACAACCCATAATAGGCTAGCTGGGTGATCTTGCAACTTGTATCATGCCGGAGTTTGATTTTCACCATAGGGTTTCATTGATCGCTTACTCGGCAACTTGTATGAAGCAGGATTTCTACTTTCCCCTTAGCGCTTCATTGATCGTGTACTCTTGAGTGTAGCTCGGGCTGAGAAGGTCGCAGCCATGGGAAAGTTGACAGTTAAGCCTATCTAGTGACAGCCCATCATAGGCTAGCTGGGTGATCTTGCAACTTGTACCATGTCGGAGTTTGATTTTCCCCATAGGGTTTCATTGATCGCTTACTCGTGAGTGTAGCACGGGCTGAGAAGGTCGCTGCCATGGGAAAGTTGACAGTTAAGCCTATCTAGTGACAACCCATCATAGGCTAGCTGGGTGATCTTGCAACTTGTATCATGCCGGAGTTTGATTTTCACCATAGGGTTTCATTGACCGCTTACTCGGCAACTTGTATGAAGCAGGATTTCTACTTTCCCCTTAGCGCTTCATTGATTGTGTACTCTTGAGTGTAGCTCGGGCTGAGAATGACGCAGCCATGGGAAAGTTGACAGTTAAGCCTATCTAGTGACAACCCATCATAGGCTAGCTGGGTGATCTTGCAACTTGTACCATGTCGGAGTTTGATTTTCCCCATAGGGTTTCATTGACCGTGTACTCTTGAGTGTAGCTCGGGCTGAGAAGGTCGCAGCCATGGGAAAGTTGACAGTTAAGCCTATCTAGTGACAGCCCATCATAGGCTAGCTGGGTGATCTTGCAACTTGTACCATGTCGGAGTTTGATTTTCCCCATAGGGTTTCATTGATCGCTTACTCGTGAGTGTAGCACGGGCTGAGAAGGTCGCTGCCATGGGAAAGTTGACAGTTAAGCCTATCTAGTGACAACCCATCATAGGCTAGCTGGGTGATCTTGCAACTTGTATCATGCCGGAGTTTGATTTTCACCATAGGGTTTCATTGACCGCTTACTCGGCAACTTGTATGAAGCAGGATTTCTACTTTCCCCTTAGCGCTTCATTGATTGTGTACTCTTGAGTGTAGCTCGGGATGAGAATGACGCAGCCATGGGAAAGTTGACAGTTAAGCCTATCTAGTGACAACCCATCATAGGCTAGCTGGGTGATCTTGCAACTTGTACCATGTCGGAGTTTGATTTTCCCCATAGGGTTTCATTGATCGTGTACTCTTGAGTATAGCTCGGGCTGAGAAGGTCGCAGCCATGGGAAAGTTGACAGTTAAGCCTATCTAGTGACAGCCCATCATAGGCTAGCTGGGTGATCTTGCAACTTGTACCATGTCGGAGTTTGATTTTCCCCATAGGGTTTCATTGATCGCTTACTCGTGAGTGTAGCACGGGCTGAGAAGGTCGCTGCCATGGGAAAGTTGACAGTTAAGCCTATCTAGTGACAACCCATCATAGGCTAGCTGGGTGATCTTGCAACTTGTATCATGCCGGAGTTTGATTTTCACCATAGGGTTTCATTGACCGCTTACTCGGCAACTTGTGTGAAGCAGGATTTCTACTTTCCCCTTAGCGCTTCATTGATCGTGTACTCTTGAGTAAAGCTCGGGCTGAGAATGACGCAGCCATGGGAAAGTTGACAGTTAAGCCTATCTAGTGACAGCCCATCATAGGCTAGCTGGGTGATCTTGCAACTTGTACCATGTCGGAGTTTGATTTTCCCCATAGGGTTTCATTGATCGTGTACTCTTGAGTGTAGCTCGGGCTGAGAAGGTCGCAGCCATGGGAAAGTTGACAGTTAAGCCTATCTAGTGACAGCCCATCATAGGCTAGCTGGGTGATCTTGCAACTTGTACCATGTCGGAGTTTGATTTTCCCCATAGGGTTTCATTGATCGCTTACTCGTGAGTGTAGCACGGGCTGAGAAGGTCGCTGCCATGGGAAAGTTGACAGTTAAGCCTATCTAGTGACAACCCATAATAGGCTAGCTGGGTGATCTTGCAACTTGTATCATGCCGGAGTTTGATTTTCACCATAGGGTTTCATTGATCGCTTACTCGGCAACTTGTATGAAGCAGGATTTCTACTTTCCCCTTAGCGCTTCATTGATCGTGTACTCTTGAGTGTAGCTCGGGCTGAGAATGACGCAGCCATGGGAAAGTTGACAGTTAAGCCTATCTAGTGACAGCCCATCATAGGCTAGCTGGGTGATCTTGCAATTTGTACCATGTCGGAGTTTGATTTTCCCCATAGGGTTTCATTGATCGTGTACTCTTGAGTGTAGCTCGGGCTGAGAAGGTCGCAGCCATGGGAAAGTTGACAGTTAAGCCTATCTAGTGACAGCCCATCATAGGCTAGCTGGGTGATCTTGCATCTTGTACCATGTCGGAGTTTGATTTTCCCCATAGGGTTTCATTGATCGCTTTCTCGTGAGTGTAGCACGGGCTGAGAAGGTCGCTGCCATGGGAAAGTTGACACTTAAGCCTATCTAGTGACAACCCATCATAGGCTAGCTGGGTGATCTTGCAACTTGTATCATGCCGGAGTTTGATTTTCACCATAGGGTTTCATTGATCGCTTACTAGGCAACTTGTATGAAGCAGGATTTCTACTTTCCCCTTAGCGCTTCATTGATTGTGTACTCTTGAGTGTAGCTCGGGCTGAGAATGACGCAGCCATGGGAAGGTTGACAGTTAAGCCTATCTAGTGACAACCCATCATAGGCTAGCTGGGTGATCTTGCAACTTGTACCATGTCGGAGTTTGATTTTCCCCATAGGGTTTCATTGATCGTGTACTCTTGAGTGTAGCTCGGGCTGAGAAGGTCGCAGCCATGGGAAAGTTGACAGTTAAGCCTATCTAGTGACAGCCCATCATAGGCTAGCTGGGTGATCTTGCAACTTGTACCATGTCGGAGTTTGATTTTCCCCATAGGGTTTCATTGATCGCTTACTCGTGAGTGTAGCACGGGCTGAGAAGGTCGCTGCCATGGGAAAGTTGACAGTTAAGCCTATCTAGTGACAACCCATAATAGGCTAGCTGGGTGATCTTGCAACTTGTATCATGCCGGAGTTTGATTTTCACCATAGGGTTTCATTGATCGCTTACTCGGCAACTTGTATGAAGCAGGATTTCTACTTTCCCCTTAGCGCTTCATTGATTGTGTACTCTTGAGTGTAGCTCGGGCTGAGAATGACGCAGCCATGGGAAAGTTGACAGTTAAGCCTATCTAGTGACAACCCATCATAGGCTAGCTGGGTGATCTTGCAACTTGTACCATGTCGGAGTTTGATTTTCCCCATAGGGTTTCATTGATCGTGTACTCTTGAGTGTAGCTCGAGCTGAGAAGGTCGCAGCCATGGGAAAGTTGACAGTTAAGCCTATCTAGTGACAGCCCATCATAGGCTAGCTGGGTGATCTTGCAACTTGTACCATGTCGGAGTTTGATTTTCCCCATAGGGTTTCATTGATCGCTTACTCGTGAGTGTAGCACGGGCTGAGAACGTCGCTGCCATGGGAAAGTTGACAGTTAAGCCTATCTAGTGACAACCCATCATAGGCTAGCTGGGTGATCTTGCAACTTGTATCATGCCGGAGTTTGATTTTCACCATAGGGTTTCATTGACCGCTTACTCGGCAACTTGTATGAAGCAGGATTTCTACTTTCCCCTTAGCGCTTCATTGATCGTGTACTCTTGAGTATAGCTCGGGCTGAGAATGACGCAGCCATGGGAAAGTTGACAGTTAAGCCTATCTAGTGACAGCCCATCATAGGCTAGCTGGGTGATCTTGCAACTTGTACCATGTCGGAGTTTGATTTTCCCCATAGGGTTTCATTGATCGTGTACTCTTGAGTGTAGCTCGGGCTGAGAAGGTCGCAGCCATTGGAAAGTTGACAGTTAAGCCTATCTAGTGACAGCCCATCATAGGCTAGCTGGGTGATCTTGCAACTTGTACCATGTCGGAGTTTGATTTTCCCCATAGGGTTTCATTGATTGCTTACTCGTGAGTGTAGCACGGGCTGAGAAGGTCGCTGCCATGGGAAAGTTGACAGTTAAGCCTATCTAGTGACAACCCATCATAGGCTAGCTGGGTGATCTTGCAACTTGTATCATGCCGGAGTTTGATTTTCACCATAGGGTTTCATTGATCGCTTACTCGGCAACTTGTATGAAGCAGGATTTCTACTTTCCCCTTAGCGCTTCATTGATCGTGTACTCTTGAGTGTAGCTCGGGCTGAGAATGACGCAGCCATGGGAAAGTTGACAGTTAAGCCTATCTAGTGACAGCCCATCATAGGCTAGCTGGGTGATCTTGCAACTTGTACCATGTCGGAGTTTGATTTTCCCCATAGGGTTTCATTGATCGCTTACTCGTGAGTGTAGCACGGGCTGAGAAGGTCGCTGCCATGGGAAAGTTGACAGTTAAGCCTATCTAGTGACAACCCATCATAGGCTAGCTGGGTGATCTTGCAACTTGTATCATGCCGGAGTTTGATTTTCACCATAGGGTTTCATTGATCGCTTACTCGGCAACTTGTATGAAGCAGGATTTCTACTTTCCCCTTAGCGCTTCATTAATCGTCTACTCTTGAGTGTAGCTCGGGCTGAGAATGACGCAGCCATGGGAAAGTTGACAGTTAAGCCTGTCTAGTGACAGCCCATCATAGGCTAGCTGGGTGATCTTGCAACTTGTACCATGTCGGAGTTTGATTTTCCCCATAGGGTTTCATTGATCGTGTACTCTTGAGTGTAGCTCGGGCTGAGAAGGTCGCAGCCATGGGAAAGTTGACAGTTAAGCCTATCTAGTGACAGCCCATCATAGGCTAGCTGGGTGATCTTGCAACTTGTACCATGTCGGAGTTTGATTTTCCCCATAGGGTTTCATTGATCGCTCACTAGTGAGTGTAGCAGGGGCTGAGAAGGTCGCTGCCATGGGAAAGTTGACAGTTAAGCCTATCTAGTGACAACCCATCATAGGCTAGCTGGGTGATCTTGCAACTTGTATCATGCCGGAGTTTGATTTTCACCATAGGGTTTCATTGACCGCTTACTCGGCAACTTGTATGAAGCAGGATTTCTACTTTCCCCTTAGCGCTTCATTGATCGTGTACTCTTGAGTATAGCTCGGTCTGAGAATGACGCAGCCATGGGAAAGTTGACAGTTAAGCCTATCTAGTGACAGCCCATCATAGGCTAGCTGGGTGATCTTGCAACTTGTACCATGTCGGAGTTTGATTTTCCCCATAGGGTTTCATTGATCGTGTACTCTTGAGTGTAGCTCGGGCTGAGAAGGTCGCAGCCATGGGAAAGTTGACAGTTAAGCCTATCTAGTGACAGCCCATCATAGGCTAGCTGGGTGATCTTGCAACTTGTACCATGTCGGAGTTTGATTTTCCCCATAGGGTTTCATTGATCGCTTACTCGTGAGTGTAGCACGGGCTGAGAAGGTCGCTGCCATGGGAAAGTTGACAGTTAAGCCTATCTAGTGACAACCCATAATAGGCTAGCTGGGTGATCTTGCAACTTGTATCATGCCGGAGTTTGATTTTCACCATAGGGTTTCATTGATCGCTTACTCGGCAACTTGTATGAAGCAGGATTTCTACTTTCCCCTTAGCGCTTCATTGATTGTGTACTCTTGAGTGTAGCTCGGGCTGAGAATGACGCAGCCATGGGAAAGTTGACAGTTAAGCCTATCTAGTGACAACCCATCATAGGCTAGCTGGGTGATCTTGCAACTTGTACCATGTCGGAGTTTGATTTTCCCCATAGGGTTTCATTGATCGCTTACTCGTGAGTGTAGCACGGGCTGAGAAGGTCGCTGCCATGGGAAAGTTGACAGTTAAGCCTATCTAGTGACAACTCATAATAGGCTAGCTGGGTGATCTTGCAACTTGCATCATGCCGGAGTTTGATTTTCACCATAGGGTTTCATTGATCGCTTACTCGGCAACTTGTATGAAGCAGGATTTCTACTTTCCCCTTAGCGCTTCATTGATTGTGTACTCTTGAGTGTAGCTCGGGCTGAGAATGACGCAGCCATGGGAAAGTTGACAGTTAAGCCTATCTAGTGACAGCCCATCATAGGCTAGCTGGGTGATCTTGCAACTTGTACCATGTCGGAGTTTGATTTTCCCCATAGGGTTTCATTGATCGCTTACTCGTGAGTGTAGCACGGGCTGAGAACGTCGCTGCCATGGGAAAGTTGACAGTTAAGCCTATCTAGTGACAACCCATCATAGGCTAGCTGGGTGATCTTGCAACTTGTATCATGCCGGAGTTTGATTTTCACCATAGGGTTTCATTGACCGCTTACTCGGCAACTTGTATGAAGCAGGTTTTCTACTTTCCCCTTAGCGCTTCATTGATCGTGTACTCTTGAGTATAGCTCGGGCTGAGAATGACGCAGCCATGGGAAAGTTGACAGTTAAGCCTATCTAGTGACAGCCCATCATAGGCTAGCTGGGTGATCTTGCAACTTGTACCATGTCGGAGTTTGATTTTCCCCATAGGGTTTCATTGATCGCTTACTCGTGAGTGTAGCACGGGCTGAGAAGGTCGCTGCCATGGGAAAGTTGACAGTTAAGCCTATCTAGTGACAACCCATCATAGGCTAGCTGGGTGATCTTGCAACTTGTATCATGCCGGAGTTTGATTTTCACCATAGGGTTTCATTGATCGCTTACTCGGCAACTTGTATGAAGCAGGATTTCTACTTTCCCCTTAGCGCTTCATTAATCGTCTACTCTTGAGTGTAGCTCGGGCTGAGAATGACGCAGCCATGGGAAAGTTGACAGTTAAGCCTGTCTAGTGACAGCCCATCATAGGCTAGCTGGGTGATCTTGCAACTTGTACCATGTCGGAGTTTGATTTTCCCCATAGGGTTTCATTGATCGTGTACTCTTGAGTGTAGCTCGGGCTGAGAAGGTCGCAGCCATGGGAAAGTTGACAGTTAAGCCTATCTAGTGACAGCCCATCATAGGCTAGCTGGGTGATCTTGCAACTTGTACCATGTCGGAGTTTGATTTTCCCCATAGGGTTTCATTGATCGCTTACTAGTGAGTGTAGCACGGGCTGAGAAGGTCGCTGCCATGGGAAAGTTGACAGTTAAGCCTATCTAGTGACAACCCATCATAGGCTAGCTGGGTGATCTTGCAACTTGTATCATGCCGGAGTTTGATTTTCACCATAGGGTTTCATTGACCGCTTACTCGGCAACTTGTATGAAGCAGGATTTCTACTTTCCCCTTAGCGCTTCATTGATCGTGTACTCTTGAGTATAGCTCGGTCTGAGAATGACGCAGCCATGGGAAAGTTGACAGTTAAGCCTATCTAGTGACAGCCCATCATAGGCTAGCTGGGTGATCTTGCAACTTGTACCATGTCGGAGTTTGATTTTCCCCATAGGGTTTCATTGATCGTGTACTCTTGAGTGTAGCTCGGGCTGAGAAGGTCGCAGCCATGGGAAAGTTGACAGTTAAGCCTATCTAGTGACAGCCCATCATAGGCTAGCTGGGTGATCTTGCAACTTGTACCATGTCGGAGTTTGATTTTCCCCATAGGGTTTCATTGATCGCTTACTCGTGAGTGTAGCACGGGCTGAGAAGGTCGCTGCCATGGGAAAGTTGACAGTTAAGCCTATCTAGTGACAACCCATAATAGGCTAGCTGGGTGATCTTGCAACTTGTATCATGCCGGAGTTTGATTTTCACCATAGGGTTTCATTGATCGCTTACTCGGCAACTTGTATGAAGCAGGATTTCTACTTTCCCCTTAGCGCTTCATTGATTGTGTACTCTTGAGTGTAGCTCGGGCTGAGAATGACGCAGCCATGGGAAAGTTGACAGTTAAGCCTATCTAGTGACAACCCATCATAGGCTAGCTGGGTGATCTTGCAACTTGTACCATGTCGGAGTTTGATTTTCCCCATAGGGTTTCATTGATCGCTTACTCGTGAGTGTAGCACGGGCTGAGAAGGTCGCTGCCATGGGAAAGTTGACAGTTAAGCCTATCTAGTGACAACCCATAATAGGCTAGCTGGGTGATCTTGCAACTTGCATCATGCCGGAGTTTGATTTTCACCATAGGGTTTCATTGATCGCTTACTCGGCAACTTGTATGAAGCAGGATTTCTACTTTCCCCTTAGCGCTTCATTGATTGTGTACTCTTGAGTGTAGCTCGGGCTGAGAATGACGCAGCCATGGGAAAGTTGACAGTTAAGCCTATCTAGTGACAGCCCATCATAGGCTAGCTGGGTGATCTTGCAACTTGTACCATGTCGGAGTTTGATTTTCCCCATAGGGTTTCATTGATCGCTTACTCGTGAGTGTAGCACGGGCTGAGAACGTCGCTGCCATGGGAAAGTTGACAGTTAAGCCTATCTAGTGACAACCCATCATAGGCTAGCTGGGTGATCTTGCAACTTGTATCATGCCGGAGTTTGATTTTCACCATAGGGTTTCATTGACCGCTTACTCGGCAACTTGTATGAAGCAGGTTTTCTACTTTCCCCTTAGCGCTTCATTGATCGTGTACTCTTGAGTATAGCTCGGGCTGAGAATGACGCAGCCATGGGAAAGTTGACAGTTAAGCCTATCTAGTGACAGCCCATCATAGGCTAGCTGGGTGATCTTGCAACTTGTACCATGTCGGAGTTTGATTTTCCCCATAGGGTTTCATTGATCGCTTACTCGTGAGTGTAGCACGGGCTGAGAAGGTCGCTGCCATGGGAAAGTTGACAGTTAAGCCTATCTAGTGACAACCCATCATAGGCTAGCTGGGTGATCTTGCAACTTGTACCATGTCGGAGTTTGATTTTTCCCATAGGGTTTCATTGATCGTGTACTCTTGAGTGTAGCTCGGGCTGAGAAGGTCGCAGCCATGGGAAAGTTGACAGTTAAGCCTATCTAGTGACAGCCCATCATAGGCTAGCTGGGTGATCTTGCAACTTGTACCATGTCGGAGTTTAATTTTCCCCATAGGGTTTCATTGATCGCTTACTCGTGAGTGTAGCACGGGCTGAGAAGGTCGCTGCCATGGGAAAGTTGACAGTTAAGCCTATCTAGTGACAACCCATCATAGGTTAGCTGGGTGATCTTGCAACTTGTATCATGCCGGAGTTTGATTTTCACCATAGGGTTTCATTGACCGCTTACTCGGCAACTTGTATGAAGCAGGATTTCTACTTTCCCCTTAGCGCTTCATTGATCGTGTACTCTTGAGTATAGCTCGGGCTGAGAATGACGCAGCCATGGGAAAGTTGACAGTTAAGCCTATCTAGTGACAGCCCATCATAGGCTAGCTGGGTGATCTTGCAACTTGTACCATGTCGGAGTTTGATTTTCCCCATAGGGTTTCATTGATCGTGTACTCTTGAGTGTAGCTCGGGCTGAGAAGGTCGCAGCCATGGGAAAGTTGACAGTTAAGCCTATCTAGTGACAGCCCATCATAGGCTAGCTGGGTGATCTTGCAACTTGTACCATGTCGGAGTTTGATTTTCCCCATAGGGTTTCATTGATCGCTTACTCGTGAGTGTAGCACGGGCTGAGAAGGTCGCTGCCATGGGAAAGTTGACAGTTAAGCCTATCTAGTGACAACCCATCATAGGCTAGCTGGGTGATCTTGCAACTTGTATCATGCCGGAGTTTGATTTTCACCATAGGGGTTTCATTGATCGCTTACTCGGCAACTTGTATGAAGCAGGATTTCTACTTTCCCCTTAGCGCTTCATTGATTGTGTACTCTTGAGTGTAGCTCGGGCTGAGAATGACGCAGCCATGGGAAGGTTGACAGTTAAGCCTATCTAGTGACAACCCATCATAGGCTAGCTGGGTGATCTTGCAACTTGTACCATGTCGGAGTTTGATTTTCCCCATAGGGTTTCATTGATCGTGTACTCTTGAGTGTAGCTCGGGCTGAGAAGGTCGCAGCCATGGGAAAGTTGACAGTTAAGCCTATCTAGTGACAGCCCATCATAGGCTAGCTGGGTGATCTTGCAACTTGTACCATGTCGGAGTTTGATTTTCCCCATAGGGTTTCATTGATCGCTAACTCGTGAGTGTAGCACGGGCTGAGAACGTCGCTGCCATGGGAAAGTTGACAGTTAAGCCTATCTAGTGACAACCCATCATAGGCTAGCTGGGTGATCTTGCAACTTGTATCATGCCGGAGTTTGATTTTCACCATAGGGTTTCATTGACCGCTTACTCGGCAACTTGTATGAAGCAGGATTTCTACTTTCCCCTTAGCGCTTCATTGATCGTGTACTCTTGAGTATAGCTCGGGCTGAGAATGACGCAGCCATGGGAAAGTTGACAGTTAAGCCTATCTAGTGACAGCCCATCATAGGCTAGCTGGGTGATCTTGCAACTTGTACCATGTCGGAGTTTGATTTTGCCCATAGGGTTTCATTGATCGCTTACTCGTGAGTGTAGCACGGGCTGAGAAGGTCGCTGCCATGGGAAAGTTGACAGTTAAGCCTATCTAGTGACAACCCATCATAGGCTAGCTGGGTGATCTTGCAACTTGTATCATGCCGGAGTTTGATTTTCACCATAGGGTTTCATTGATCGCTTACTCGGCAACTTGTATGAAGCAGGATTTCTACTTTCCCCTTAGCGCTTCATTGATTGTGTACTCTTGAGTGTAGCTCGGGCTGAGAATGACGCAGCCATGGGAAAGTTGACAGTTAAGCCTATCTAGTGACAACCCATCATAGGCTAGCTGGGTGATCTTGCAACTTGTACCATGTCGGAGTTTGATTTTCCCCATAGGGTTTCATTGATCGTGTACTCTTGAGTGTAGCTCGGGCTGAGAAGGTCGCAGCCATGGGAAAGTTGACAGTTAAGCCTATCTAGTGACAGCCCATCATAGGCTAGCTGGGTGATCTTGCAACTTGTACCATGTCGGAGTTTGATTTTCCCCATAGGGTTTCATTGATCGCTTACTCGTGAGTGTAGCACGGGCTGAGAAGGTCGCTGCCATGGGAAAGTTGACAGTTAAGCCTATCTAGTGACAACCCATCATAGGCTAGCCTGGGTGATCTTGCAACTTGTATCATGCCGGAGTTTGATTTTCACCATAGGGTTTCATTGACCGCTTACTCGGCAACTTGTATGAAGCAGGATTTCTACTTTCCCCTTAGCGCTTCATTGATTGTGTACTCTTGAGTGTAGCTCGGGCTGAGAATGACGCAGCCATGGGAAAGTTGACAGTTAAGCCTATCTAGTGACAACCCATCATAGGCTAGCTGGGTGATCTTGCAACTTGTACCATGTCGGAGTTTGATTTTCCCCATAGGGTTTCATTGATCGTGTACTCTTGAGTGTAGCTCGGGCTGAGAAGGTCGCAGCCATGGGAAAGTTGACAGTTAAGCCTATCTAGTGACAGCCCATCATAGGCTAGCTGGGTGATCTTGCAACTTGTACCATGTCGGAGTTTGATTTTCCCCATAGGGTTTCATTGATCGCTTACTCGTGAGTGTAGCACGGGCTGAGAAGGTCGCTGCCATGGGAAAGTTGACAGTTAAGCCTATCTAGTGACAACCCATCATAGGCTAGCTGGGTGATCTTGCAACTTGTATCATGCCGGAGTTTGATTTTCACCATAGGGTTTCATTGACCGCTTACTCGGCAACTTGTGTGAAGCAGGATTTCTACTTTCCCCTTAGCGCTTCATTGATCGTGTACTCTTGAGTATAGCTCGGGCTGAGAATGACGCAGCCATGGGAAAGTTGACAGTTAAGCCTATCTAGTGACAGCCCATCATAGGCTAGCTGGGTGATCTTGCAACTTGTACCATGTCGGAGTTTGATTTTCCCCATAGGGTTTCATTGATCGTGTACTCTTGAGTGTAGCTCGGGCTGAGAAGGTCGCAGCCATGGGAAAGTTGACAGTTAAGCCTATCTAGTGACAGCCCATCATAGGCTAGCTGGGTGATCTTGCAACTTGTACCATGTCGGAGTTTGATTTTCCCCATAGGGTTTCATTGATCGCTTACTCGTGAGTGTAGCACGGGCTGAGAAGGTCGCTGCCATGGGAAAGTTGACAGTTAAGCCTATCTAGTGACAACCCATCATAGGCTAGCTGGGTGATCTTGCAACTTGTATCATGCCGGAGTTTGATTTTCACCGTAGGGTTTCATTGACCGCTTACTCGGCAACTTGTATGAAGCAGGATTTCTACTTTCCCCTTAGCGCTTCATTGATCGTGTACTCTTGAGTATAGCTCGGGCTGAGAATGACGCAGCCATGGGAAAGTTGACAGTTAAGCCTATCTAGTGACAGCCCATCATAGGCTAGCTGGGTGATCTTGCAACTTGTACCATGTCGGAGTTTGATTTTCCCCATAGGGTTTCATTGATCGTGTACTCTTGAGTGTAGCTCGGGCTGAGAACGTCGCAGCCATGGGAAAGTTGACAGTTAAGCCTATCTAGTGACAGCCCATCATAGGCTAGCTGGGTGATCTTGCAACTTGTACCATGTCGGAGTTTGATTTTCCCCATAGGGTTTTATTGATCGTGTACTCTTGAGTGTAGCTCGGGCTGAGAAGGTCGCAGCCATGGGAAAGTTGACAGTTAAGCCTATCTAGTGACAGCCCATCATAGGCTAGCTGGGTGATCTTGCAACTTGTACCATGTCGGAGTTTGATTTTCCCCATAGGGTTTCATTGATCGCTTACTCGTGAGTGTAGCACGGGCTGAGAAGGTCGCTGCCATGGGAAAGTTGACAGTTAAGCCTATCTAGTGACAACCCATCATAGGTTAGCTGGGTGATCTTGCAACTTGTATCATGTCGGAGTTTGATTTTCCCCATAGGGTTTCATTGATCGCTTACTCGTGAGTGTTGCACGGGCTGAGAAGGTCGCTGCCATGGGAAAGTTGACAGTTAAGCCTATCTAGTGACAACCCATCATAGGTTAGCTGGGTGATCTTGCAACTTGTATCATGCCGGAGTTTGATTTTCACCATAGGGTTTAATTGATCGCTTACTCGGCAACTTGTATGAAGCAGGATTTCTACTTTCCCCTTAGCGCTTCATTGATTGTGTACTCTTGAGTGTAGCTCGGGCTGAGAATGACGCAGCCATGGGAAAGTTGACAGTTAAGCCTATCTAGTGACAACCCATCATAGGCTAGCTGGGTGATCTTGCAACTTGTACCATGTCGGAGTTTGATTTTCCCCATAGGGTTTCATTGATCGTGTACTCTTGAGTGTAGCTCGAGCTGAGAAGGTCGCAGCCATGGGAAAGTTGACAGTTAAGCCTATCTAGTGACAGCCCATCATAGGCTAGCTGGGTGATCTTGCAACTTGTACCATGTCGGAGTTTGATTTTCCCCATAGGGTTTCATTGATCGCTTACTCGTGAGTGTAGCACGGGCTGAGAACGTCGCTGCCATGGGAAAGTTGACAGTTAAGCCTATCTAGTGACAACCCATCATAGGCTAGCTGGGTGATCTTGCAACTTGTATCATGCCGGAGTTTGATTTTCACCATAGGGTTTCATTGACCGCTTACTCGGCAACTTGTATGAAGCATGATTTCTACTTTCCCCTTAGCGCTTCATTGATCGTGTACTCTTGAGTATAGCTCGGGCTGAGAATGACGCAGCCATGGGAAAGTTGACAGTTAAGCCTATCTAGTGACAGCCCATCATAGGCTAGCTGGGTGATCTTGCAACTTGTACCATGTCGGAGTTTGATTTTCCCCATAGGGTTTCATTGATCGTGTACTCTTGAGTGTAGCTCGGGCTGAGAAGGTCGCAGCCATGGGAAAGTTGACAGTTAAGCCTATCTAGTGACAGCCCATCATAGGCTAGCTGGGTGATCTTGCAACTTGTACCATGTCGGAGTTTGATTTTCCCCATAGGGTTTCATTGATCGCTTACTCGTGAGTGTAGCACGGGCTGAGAACGTCGCTGCCATGGGAAAGTTGACAGTTAAGCCTATCTAGTGACAACCCATCATAGGCTAGCTGGGTGATCTTGCAACTTGTATCATGCCGGAGTTTGATTTTCACCATAGGGTTTCATTGACCGCTTACTCGGCAACTTGTATGAAGCAGGATTTCTACTTTCCCCTTAGCGCTTCATTGATCGTGTACTCTTGAGTATAGCTCGGGCTGAGAATGACGCAGCCATGGGAAAGTTGACAGTTAAGCCTATCTAGTGACAGCCCATCATAGGCTAGCTGGGTGATCTTGCAACTTGTACCATGTCGGAGTTTGATTTTCCCCATAGGGTTTCATTGATCGCTTACTCGTGAGTGTAGCACGGGCTGAGAAGGTCGCTGCCATGGGAAAGTTGACAGTTAAGCCTATCTAGTGACAACCCATAATAGGCTAGCTGGGTGATCTTGCAACTTGTATCATGCCGGAGTTTGATTTTCACCATAGGGTTTCATTGATCGCTTACTCGGCAACTTGTATGAAGCAGGATTTCTACTTTCCCCTTAGCGCTTCATTGATCGTGTACTCTTGAGTATAGCTCGGGCTGAGAATGACGCAGCCATGGGAAAGTTGACAGTTAAGCCTATCTAGTGACAACCCATCATAGGCTAGCTGGGTGATCTTGCAACTTGTACCATGTCGGAGTTTGATTTTCCCCATAGGGTTTCATTGATCGTGTACTCTTGAGTGTAGCTCGGGCTGAGAAGGTCGCAGCCATGGGAAAGTTGACAGTTAAGCCTATCTAGTGACAGCCCATCATAGGCTAGCTGGGTGATCTTGCAACTTGTACCATGTCGGAGTTTGATTTTCCCCATAGGGTTTCATTGATCGCTTACTCGTGAGTGTAGCACGGGCTGAGAAGGTCGCTGCCATGGGAAAGTTGACAGTTAAGCCTATCTAGTGACAACCCATCATAGGTTAGCTGGGTGATCTTGCAACTTGTATCATGCCGGAGTTTGATTTTCACCATAGGGTTTCATTGACCGCTTACTCGGCAACTTGTATGAAGCAGGATTTCTACTTTCCCCTTAGCGCTTCATTGATCGTGTACTCTTGAGTATAGCTCGGGCTGAGAATGACGCAGCCATGGGAAAGTTGACAGTTAAGCCTATCTAGTGACAGCCCATCATAGGCTAGCTGGGTGATCTTGCAACTTGTACCATGTCGGAGTTTGATTTTCCCCATAGGGTTTCATTGATCGTGTACTCTTGAGTGTAGCTCGGGCTGAGAAGGTCGCAGCCATGGGAAAGTTGACAGTTAAGCCTATCTAGTGACAGCCCATCATAGGCTAGCTGGGTGATCTTGCAACTTGTACCATGTCGGAGTTTGATTTTCCCCATAGGGTTTCATTGATCGCTTACTCGTGAGTGTAGCACGGGCTGAGAAGGTCGCTGCCATGGGAAAGTTGACAGTTAAGCCTATCTAGTGACAACCCATCATAGGCTAGCTGGGTGATCTTGCAACTTGTATCATGCCGGAGTTTGATTTTCACCATAGGGTTTCATTGATCGCTTACTCGGCAACTTGTATGAAGCAGGATTTCTACTTTCCCCTTAGCGCTTCATTGATTGTGTACTCTTGAGTGTAGCTCGGGCTGAGAATGACGCAGCCATGGGAAGGTTGACAGTTAAGCCTATCTAGTGACAACCCATCATAGGCTAGCTGGGTGATCTTGCAACTTGTACCATGTCGGAGTTTGATTTTCCCCATAGGGTTTCATTGATCGTGTACTCTTGAGTGTAGCTCGGGCTGAGAAGGTCGCAGCCATGGGAAAGTTGACAGTTAAGCCTATCTAGTGACAGCCCATCATAGGCTAGCTGGGTGATCTTGCAACTTGTACCATGTCGGAGTTTGATTTTTCCCATAGGGTTTCATTGATATTTCATTGATCGCTTACTCGTGAGTGTAGCACGGGCTGAGAACGTCGCTGCCATGGGAAAGTTGACAGTTAAGTCCTATCTAGTGACAACCCATCATAGGCTAGCTGGGTGATCTTGCAACTTGTATCATGCCGGAGTTTGATTTTCACCATAGGGTTTCATTGATCGCTTACTCGGCAACTTGTATGAAGCAGGATTTCTACTTTCCCCTTAGCGCTTCATTGATCGTGTACTCTTGAGTATAGCTCGGGCTGAGAATGACGCAGCCATGGGAAAGTTGACAGTTAAGCCTATCTAGTGACAGCCCATCATAGGCTAGCTGGGTGATCTTGCAACTTGTACCATGTCGGAGTTTGATTTTGCCCATAGGGTTTCATTGATCGCTTACTCGTGAGTGTAGCACGGGCTGAGAAGGTCGCTGCCATGGGAAAGTTGACAGTTAAGCCTATCTAGTGACAACCCCATCATAGGCTAGCTGGGTGATCTTGCAACTTGTATCATGCCGGAGTTTGATTTTCACCATAGGGTTTCATTGATCGCTTACTCGGCAACTTGTATGAAGCAGGATTTCTACTTCCCCTTAGCGCTTCATTGATTGTGTACTCTTGAGTGTAGCTCGGGCTGAGAATGACGCAGCCATGGAAAGTTGACAGTTAAGCCTATCTAGTGACAACCCATCATAGGCTAGCTGGGTGATCTTGCAACTTGTACCATGTCGGAGTTTGATTTTCCCCATAGGGTTTTCATTGATTCGTGGTACTCTTGAGTGTAGCTCGGGCTGAGAAGGTCGCAGCCATGGGAAAGTTGACAGTTAAGCCTATCTAGTGACAGCCCATCATAGGCTAGCTGGGTGATCTTGCAACTTGTACCATGTCGGAGTTTGATTTTCCCATAGGGTTTCATTGATCGCTTACTCGTGAGTGTAGCACGGGCTGAGAAGGTCGCTGCCATGGGAAAGTTGACAGTTAAGCCTATCTAGTGACAACCCATCATAGGCTAGCTGGGTGATCTTGCAACTTGTATCATGCCGGAGTTTGATTTTCACCATAGGGTTTCATTGACCGCTTACTCGGCAACTTGTATGAAGCAGGATTTCTACTTTCCCCTTAGCGCTTCATTGATTGTGTACTCTTGAGTGTAGCTCGGGCTGAGAATGACGCAGCCATGGGAAAGTTGACAGTTAAGCCTATCTAGTGACAACCCATCATAGGCTAGCTGGTGATCTTGCAACTTGTACCATGTCGGAGTTTGATTTTCCCCATAGGGTTTCATTGATCGTGTACTCTTGAGTGTAGCTCGGGCTGAGAAGGTCGCAGCCATGGGAAAGTTGACAGTTAAGCCTATCTAGTGACAGCCCATCATAGGCTAGCTGGGTGATCTTGCAACTTGTACCATGTCGGAGTTTGATTTTCCCCATAGGGTTTCATTGATCGCTTACTCGTGAGTGTAGCACGGGCTGAGAAGGTCGCTGCCATGGGAAAGTTGACAGTTAAGCCTATCTAGTGACAACCCATCATAGGCTTAGCTGGGTGATCTTGCAACTTGTATCATGCCGGAGTTTGATTTTCACCGTAGGGTTTCATTGACCGCTTACTCGGCAACTTGTGTGAAGCAGGATTTCTACTTTCCCCTTAGCGCTTCATTGATCGTGTACTCTTGAGTATAGCTCGGGCTGAGAATGACGCAGCCATGGGAAAGTTGACAGTTAAGCCTATCTAGTGACAGCCCATCATAGGCTAGCTGGGTGATCCTTGCAACTTGTACCATGTCGGAGTTTGATTTTCCCCATAGGGTTTCATTGATCGTGTACTCTTGAGTGTAGCTCGGGCTGAGAAGGTCGCAGCCATGGGAAAGTTGACAGTTAAGCCTATCTAGTGACAGCCCATCATAGGCTAGCTGGGTGATCTTGCAACTTGTACCATGTCGGAGTTTGATTTTCCCCATAGGGTTTCATTG
Source organism: Leptodactylus fuscus (assembly GCF_031893055.1). NCBI lineage: Eukaryota > Metazoa > Chordata > Amphibia > Anura > Leptodactylidae > Leptodactylus > Leptodactylus fuscus. The sequence continues at coordinate 40,211 of NW_027441030.1, forward strand.
ATCGCTTACTCGTGAGTGTAGCACGGGCTGAGAAGGTCGCTGCCATGGAAAGTTGACAGTTAAGCCTATCTAGTGACAACCCATCATAGGTTAGCTGGGTGATCTTGCAACTTGTATCATGTCGGAGTTTGATTTTCCCCATAGGGTTTCATTGATCGCTTACTCCGTGAGTGTAGCACGGGGCTGAGAAGGTCGCTGCCATGGGAAAGTTGACAGTTAAGCCTATCTAGTGACAACCCATCATAGGTTAGCTGGGTGATCTTGCAACTTGTATCATGCCGGAGTTTGATTTTCACATAGGGTTTAATTGATCGCTTACTCGGCAACTTGTATGAAGCAGGATTTCTACTTTCCCCTTAGCGCTTCATTGATTGTGTACTCTTGAGTGTAGCTCGGGCTGAGAATGACGCAGCCATGGGAAAGTTGACAGTTAAGCCTATCTAGTGACAACCATCATAGGCTAGCTGGGTGATCTTGCAACTTGTACCATGTCGGAGTTTGATTTTCCCATAGGGTTTCATTGATCGTGTACTCTTGAATGTTGCTGGTGTCTAGTAGCTCGAGCTGAGAAGGTCGCAGCCATGGGAAAGTTGACAGTTAAGCCTATCTAGTGACAGCCCATCATAGGCTAGCTGGGTGATCTTGCAACTTGTACCATGTCGGAGTTTGATTTTCCCCATAGGGTTTCATTGATCGCTTACTCGTGAGTGTAGCACGGGCTGAGAACGTCGCTGCCATGGGAAAGTTGACAGTTAAGCCTATCTAGTGACAACCCATCATAGGCTAGCTGGGTGATCTTGCAACTTGTATCATGCCGGAGTTGATTTTCACCATAGGGTTTCATTGACCGCTTACTCGGCAACTTGTATGAAGCAGGATTTCTACTTTCCCCTTAGCGCTTCATTGATCGTGTACTCTTGAGTATAGCTCGGGCTGAGAATGACGCAGCCATGGGAAAGTTGACAGTTAAGCCTATCTAGTGACAGCCCATCATAGGCTAGCTGGGTGATCTTGCAACTTGTACCATGTCGGAGTTTGATTTTCCCCATAGGGTTTCATTGATCGTGTACTCTTGAGTGTAGCTCGGGCTGAGAAGGTCGCAGCCATGGAAAGTTGACAGTTAAGCCTATCTAGTGACAGCCCATCATAGGCTAGCTGGGTGATCTTGCAACTTGTACCATGTCGGAGTTTGATTTTCCCCATAGGGTTTCATTGATCGCTTACTCGTGAGTGTAGCACGGGCTGAGAAGGTCGCTGCCATGGGAAAGTTGACAGTTAAGCCTATCTAGTGACAACCCATCATAGGCTATCTGGGTGATCTTGCAACTTGTATCATGCCGGAGTTTGATTTTCACATAGGGTTTCATTGATCGCTTACTCGGCAACTTGTATGAAGCAGGATTTCTACTTTCCCCTTAGCGCTTCATTGATGTGTACTCTTGAGTGTAGCTCGGGCTGAGAATGACGCAGCCATGGAAGGTTGACAGTTAAGCCTATCTAGTGACAACCCATCATAGGCTAGCTGGGTGATCTTGCAACTTGTACCATGTCGGAGTTTGATTTCCCCATAGGGTTTCATTGATCGTGTACTCTTGAGTGTAGCTCGGGCTGAGAAGGTCGCAGCCATGGAAAGTTGTCAGTTAAGCCTATCTAGTGACAGCCCATCATAGGCTAGCTGGGTGATCTTGCAACTTGTACCATGTCGGAGTTTGATTTTCCCCATAGGGTTTCATTGATCGCTTACTCGTGAGTGTAGCACGGCTGAGAACGTCGCTGCATGGGAAAGTTGACAGTTAAGCCTATCTAGTGACAACCCATCATAGGCTAGCTGGGTGATCTTGCAACTTGTATCATGCCGGGAGTTTGATTTTCACCATAGGGTTTCATTGACCGCTTACTCGGCAACTTGTATGAAGCAGGATTTCTACTTTCCCCTTAGCGCTTCATTGATCGTGTACTCTTGAGTATAGCTCGGGCTGAGAATGACGCAGCCATGGAAAGTTGACAGTTAAGCCTATCTAGTGACAGCCCATCATAGGCTAGCTGGGTGATCTTGCAACTTGTACCATGTCGGAGTTTGATTTTCCCCATAGGGTTTCATGATCGCTTACTCGTGAGTGTAGCACGGGCTGAGAGGTCGCTGCCATGGGAAAGTTGACAGTTAAGCCTATCTAGTGACAACCCATAATAGGCTAGCTGGGTGATCTTGCAACTTGTATCATGCCGGAGTTTGATTTCACCATAGGGTTTCATTGATCGCTTACTCGGCAACTTGTATGAAGCAGGATTTCTACTTTCCCCTTAGCGCTTCATTGATTGTGTACTCTTGAGTGTAGCTCGGCTGAGAATGACGCAGCCATGGGAAAGTTGACAGTTAAGCCTATCTAGTGACAGCCCATCATAGGCTAGCTGGGTGATCTTGCAACTTGTACCATGTCGGAGTTTGATTTTCCCCATAGGGTTTCATTGATCGTGTACTCTTGAGTGTAGCTCGGGCTGAGAAGGTCGCAGCCATGGGAAAGTTGACAGTTAAGCCTATCTAGTGACAGGCCCATCATAGGCTAGCTGGGTGATCTTGCAACTTGTACCATGTCGGAGTTTGATTTTCCCCATAGGGTTTCATTGATCGCTTACTCGTGAGTGTAGCACGGGCTGAGAAGGTCGCTGCCATGGGAAAGTTGACAGTTAAGCCTATCTAGTGACAACCCATCATAGGCTAGCTGGGTGATCTTGCAACTTGTATCATGCCGGAGTTTGATTTTCACCATAGGGTTTCATTGATCGCTTACTCGGCAACTTGTATAAAGCAGGATTTCTACTTTCCCCTTAGCGCTTCATTGATTGTGTACTCTTGAGTGTAGCTCGGGCTGAGAATGACGCAGCCATGGGAAAGTTGACAGTTAAGCCTATCTAGTGACATCCCATCATAGGCTAGCTGGGTGATCTTGCAACTTGTACCATGTCGGAGTTTGATTTTCCCATAGGGTTTCATTGATCGTGTACTCTTGAGTGTAGCTCGGGCTGAGAAGGTCGCAGCCATGGGAAAGTTGACAGTTAAGCCTATCTAGTGACAGCCCATCATAGGCTAGCTGGGGTGATCTTGCAACTTGTACCATGTCGGAGTTTGATTTTCCCCATAGGGTTTCATTGATCGCTTACTCGTGAGTGTAGCACGGGCTGAGAAGGTCGCTGCCATGGGAAAGTTGACAGTTAAGCCTATCTAGTGACAACCCATCATAGGCTAGCTGGGTGATCTTGCAACTTGTATCATGCCGGAGTTTGATTTTCACCGTAGGGTTTCATTGACCGCTTACTCGGCAACTTGTATGAAGCAGGATTTCTACTTTCCCTTAGCGCTTCATTGATCGTGTACTCTTGAGTATAGCTCGGGCTGAGAATGACGCAGCCATGGGAAAGTTGACAGTTAAGCCTATCTAGTGACAGCCCATCATAGGCTAGCTGGGTGATCTTGCAACTTGTACCATGTCGGAGTTTGATTTTCCCCATAGGGTTTCATTGATCGTGTACTCTTGAGTGTAGCTCGGGCTGAGAACGTCGCAGCCATGGGAAAGTTGACAGTTAAGCCTATCTAGTGACAGCCCATCATAGGCTAGCTGGGTGATCTTGCAACTTGTACCATGTCGGAGTTTGATTTTCCCCATAGGGTTTTATTGATCGTGTACTCTTGAGTGTAGCTCGGGCTGAGAAGGTCGCAGCCATGGGAAAGTTGACAGTTAAGCCTATCTAGTGACAGCCCATCATAGGCTAGCTGGGTGATCTTGCAACTTGTACCATGTCGGAGTTTGATTTTCCCCATAGGGTTTCATTGATCGCTTACTCGTGAGTGTAGCACGGGCTGAGAAGGTCGCTGCCATGGGAAAGTTGACAGTTAAGCCTATCTAGTGACAACCCATCATAGGTTAGCTGGGTGATCTTGCAACTTGTATCATGTCGGAGTTTGATTTTCACCATAGGGTTTCATTGATCGCTTACTCGGCAACTTGTATGAAGCAGGATTTCTACTATCCCCTTAGCGCTTCATTGATTGTGTACTCTTGAGTGTAGCTCGGGCTGAGAATGACGCAGCCATGGGAAAGTTGACAGTTAAGCCTATCTAGTGACAACCCATCATAGGCTAGCTGGGTGATCTTGCAACTTGTACCATGTCGGAGTTTGATTTTCCCCATAGGGTTTCATTGATCGTGTACTCTTGAGTGTAGCTCGAGCTGAGAAGGTCGCAGCCATGGGAAAGTTGACAGTTAAGCCTATCTAGTGACAGCCCATCATAGGCTAGCTGGGTGATCTTGCAACTTGTACCATGTCGGAGTTTGATTTTCCCCATAGGGTTTCATTGATCGCTTACTCGTGAGTGTAGCACGGGCTGAGAACGTCGCTGCCATGGGAAAGTTGACAGTTAAGCCTATCTAGTGACAACCCATCATAGGCTAGCTGGGTGATCTTGCAACTTGTATCATGCCGGAGTTTGATTTTCACCATAGGGTTTCATTGACCGCTTACTCGGCAACTTGTATGAAGCAGGATTTCTACTTTCCCCTTAGCGCTTCATTGATCGTGTACTCTTGAGTATAGCTCGGGCTGAGAATGACGCAGCCATGGGAAAGTTGACAGTTAAGCCTATCTAGTGACAGCCCATCATAGGCTAGCTGGGTGATCTTGCAACTTGTACCATGTCGGAGTTTGATTTTCCCCATAGGGTTTCATTGATCGTGTACTCTTGAGTGTAGCTCGGGCTGAGAAGGTCGCAGCCATTGGAAAGTTGACAGTTAAGCCTATCTAGTGACAGCCCATCATAGGCTAGCTGGGTGATCTTGCAACTTGTACCATGTCGGAGTTTGATTTTCCCCATAGGGTTTCATTGATCGCTTACTCGTGAGTGTAGCACGGGCTGAGAAGGTCGCTGCCGTGGGAAAGTTGACAGTTAAGCCTATCTAGTGACAACCCATCATAGGCTAGCTGGGTGATCTTGCAACTTGTATCATGCCGGAGTTTGATTTTCACCATAGGGTTTCATTGATCGCTTACTCGGCAACTTGTATGAAGCAGGATTTCTACTTTCCCCTTAGCGCTTCATTGATCGTGTACTCTTGAGTGTAGCTCGGGCTGAGAATGACGCAGCCATGGGAAAGTTGACAGTTAAGCCTATCTAGTGACAGCCCATCATAGGCTAGCGGGGTGATCTTGCAACTTGTACCATGTCGGAGTTTGATTTTCCCCATAGGGTTTCATTGATCGCTTACTCGTGAGTGTAGCACGGGCTGAGAAGGTCGCTGCCATGGAAAAGTTGACAGTTAAGCCTATCTAGTGACAACCCATCATAGGCTAGCTGGGTGATCTTGCAACTTGTATCATGCCGGAGTTTGATTTTCACCATAGGGTTTCATTGATCGCTTACTCGGCAACTTGTATGAAGCAGGATTTCTACTTTCCCCTTAGCGCTTCATTAATCGTCTACTCTTGAGTGTAGCTCGGGCTGAGAATGACGCAGCCATGGGAAAGTTGACAGTTAAGCCTGTCTAGTGACAGCCCATCATAGGCTAGCTGGGTGATCTTGCAACTTGTACCATGTCGGAGTTTGATTTTCCCCATAGGGTTTCATTGATCGTGTACTCTTGAGTGTAGCTCGGGCTGAGAAGGTCGCAGCCATGGGAAAGTTGACAGTTAAGCCTATCTAGTGACAGCCCATCATAGGCTAGCTGGGTGATCTTGCAACTTGTACCATGTCGGAGTTTGATTTTCCCCATAGGGTTTCATTGATCGCTTACTAGTGAGTGTAGCACGGGCTGAGA